>NC_091020.1:35140000-35207500 GCF_041296385.1 Aphelocoma coerulescens
CAAATAATCATTCTGAGCAGGACTGGGGGTGTTTTTCCCTCTCTCTCTCCCCGTGCTGAGAACAGAAAACACTTGTGTTTTCCTGTCAGCTTCTCCCAGTACTTTCAGGACTTGGTCCCCTTGTTTCCTCCCCCAAGCAGAATATCGTGCCCTTGGTCCTTGGCTTCCCAAGCAAGGCGGAGAAGACATCCACATATTCCCTACACCATTTTTCTCTTTAGTGGATATTAGCAGATGTGCTTCCAGCAGACTGGCTAAGCACAAACAGGCTTTTAGAGCGACAGGTTCATGAACCAGGGGCCCTGCTGGCGCTCCTGTACCCAGCTCCCCTCACCACCCTCGCCGTGCCCCGGCCCTCCATGCCGCGCCAAGCTGCAGAGCCTCAAAATCTCCCTCTCCCAAGCTCCCCAGGGGTTCTGCTGATTGATTCCTTTTTTTTTTTTGCTCCTTTTTTTCCTCCTTGCTGCCCACTAAGCGATGCCTATAAGTGCCTGTGCGGCGGCGCCGGCGCGGGGCTCACTTGCTGCTCCCAGATAAGCGCGTTAATCCTTTGTCTTGTGCGGCGGGATAAGACACCAACCCTCGCAGCAGCACCGCCGCGTTTGTTCGAGTTGCTTTCTCAGAGCTGTTGCAGAGCTCTCAGAGCATTGGGTCTTGGCCCATTGCCCCTGCTAGGCTGCTCCCTTAATGGATTAGCTGGACTTCAAGGAAAATCCCGCTTTAACAATAGCGGGGAATCGTGTGGTCCTCGCTCTACCTAAGGAGAGGTGCCAACGGTATTTTCTGCTACCAGCAAATCTGCTCAGGCTCTTTGATCCGATTTCTCTCTTCTTGATTTTGATATCTCTACGAAAGCCATTGCAGATGGGAAAGGGAGAAAAAACCAAACCCCAAACGCACCAGCCAAGCCACCCTCAGTTTTTGTTCATTCTTTTTTCTTTTTTTTTTCCAGCTTTCCCCTCTTTTCCTTCCCCCCCTCCCTCCCTTGAGCCGCTGAGGCGGCCTCATGGAAGAGAAACTAAATCGCTCTCCTTTTGCTTTGGGCTGTTTTTCATCACTTCTTCTGTGCTTCCTGACCCCAAAAAGCAGGCTTAAGTTGCTACATTCCTCCTCCTTCACCATAGCCAGAGACACAGTTCTCCTCGTTTCAGCAGATGTGCCAAAGGTACTCTGCTCTCCCTCGAGCATAACTTCAAATTTTGGCAAATGCAAAGCTTGGACATAGTCCAGGAAAATGTTTTTGTCTTGAAAAAGTGTTTTTGTTTTGTTTTGTCAAAAAAAAGTAATTTATTTGAGCTTGAAATACTGTTTGAAACATATTGCTAAAACTCTCAGAAATCCAGAGTCTTCTTAATTTTTCGAGGGAGCTCTCACTGAGCTCCAGATGTTTTGCCACTGACCATCAGCTCTGGAAATGGGTAGCCAAGCAGGGAAATTATCATTCCTCTCAGCCTTATCTATACCAGAAGGCACAAGCAGTGACACTGAAAAAATGTCAATTAACCTGCACTGTTGGTAACCTCAGAGGCTTCTTTTTACCTGGAAACTTTGTTTTTGGTGGAAAAATTTCCATATGTGTGCGTGTACGAGTCTGGGTGCGCACATGAGCAAAGCCATGCATGTGATGCTGGAAATCCTGCTGCCTTTGGTCAGCTTTAGAGGGAACTAAAGCCCAGCTGTGCTCACAGGCAGGCGAATTCAGCAGGGCTAACACACATAAAAGCAGACACGAGATCCTTCATGTCTCAGACCAAGCAGCAGGCGTGCTCTGGGTCTTGCAAAAAAATACTGGATTGATGTGAAGCTCTGTGATGGTGAAAATATGTGGGATTTCTGCCACCTGCCCTTTGCATCCATCCCCTATCCTTCTCAAGTCAGCTCATAACCGATTCTTCCCGAGCTTCCAGCTGCTTGGCATTTCTTGTGTAAAATAATTAATGATTATAGGGAATGGAGACACCAGCTTAGGGATAGTCAAGCCTAGTCTTGGGCATTTGTATACAGGCACTTGTGTGCAGTCAGGGCTCAGTAGCAGTGTCAAAGGGGGGAAAGGATGGTTTATATGGAGAGATATTAGGAAAAATGATTTTAAAAGGATGTATAAGATATATACACCTGCAGGTATAGAAGGAGGCTCTAAGGAGGGTCAAAAGTGACTCCTGCATTGGGACAGGGCATGAGAAAACGTTGGGACTAAAAGCTGGACCAAAAGTTATCAGGCAGGACAGTTTGTTACTCAAATCTCCGGGAACAGAGAGCACAGCTGTAGGAAACCTGCTCCCTGCTCCAACTTGTCCAAACCTCCCTGGGTGTGGTCTCTGGGAGCTGAGATGGACCTTTGGATCAGTTCAGGATGGCCAGTCCCATGGGATCCTTGTGCAATTGTGTTTAATTCTAGAACCATAGAATTGTTTAGGTTGGAGAAGCCCTCTAAGGTCACTGAGTCCAACTGTTATCCCAGCACTGCCAGCTCCATCACTAAACTGTATCCCTGTGCTTCAGTTCCAAATAAATGCCCAAATGGCAGTAAATAAAAACACAAAAAAGGGGAAATTGGTGTATTTGGGACAGCATTTCATGCACTGATGTTTTGAGACCTCAGAAAGCCACAGTGTGTGCCCTGGAAATGCCCATTCCCTGAGCTCCATGCCTCACTAGGATCCCAAACGTTGCTTCCTCCGCCATCAGGGTAGGCTGGGAAGAAGCTGCTGGTTCATCCCTGATTTTAGAGCTTGCAGTGCAGACCAGGAGAGCTGCTGAGGGGCTGATCAGAACCATCTGCTGCAGCTGCCTGGTTCCAAACACAAGGTCCCCTCATGTGGCTTTGAGAGTGATGTGCCCTGGGATGGTGAGTCTGCCCTGACAGACTGACCTCGCTGGGTTTGGCTCATTTTGGGTTGCTATCCAAAAATTATGGCACAGGAGAACTGGACAGGGACTGCTTCAGTGTGCTGTTGAGCTTGTCATGCTTTGGGTTCAATGAGTACATGTTTCCCAGGAAAGCATTTCCATCAAAAAGCACCCAGCATCCTCCAATTTTACACCAAAGACAAGGTTTGGGAAAAGCTCTTCTTTAAATGGTGTGAATTGAATTATACAAAAATGAATAGAAATACTGATGGCAGTGGTTCCTCCATCGCACTTTGTGCCTCAGTCCCAAGTCCCTGACTTGTGTCTGACCATGGAAAGGATATTTTGAAGTGCAGGAGCCTGGAGAGAGCCCCCACCTGCAGGGATAACAGGACAGGGGGCATCAAGACAACCGTGTGGAATTGGAAAGATGAGCCCCAGCCCACAGGACTGTGTTGGAAGGTAGCACACAGATATATCACAATTACACTTCTCCGAGACTGGAAATGCTGGGTAATTGTCTTTCCCTGCCAGTGTGCTCAGGGCGCTTTACAACAATAAATTTCACCAGGAGTGCTGAAGAACAGAAAGCACAATAACAGGAAACCTGCTGCTCCAGGAATGCAAGGAAACGAAGCTTTCGTGGAAAAACTGGGGTCTGTGTGTGCAGGATGGTGGAGCCAAGGGTGCTGCCTCGAGGCTGGAGCTCCTGGCAGTGGGTACGGATGGGGAACGGAGGCAATGCCAGCCCCCAGCCCTCTGGAGCACTGCCCACCCTGCCTCTGCAAAGTGGGAAAGCTCGGGGCTGGACATTGATTTAGGGCAAGGACAAAGTTCTCTTTGCAGCCAAAACAAAATTGTGTGCCAATCAAAAAGGTGTGAGCCGGGCTGTTGTTGACCTCTAGGGAGTATCAGAGGACAAAAATCCTTGGAAGGAAATTCAAAAAACAACCCCCAGGGAAGCCAAGCACTGCTGGAAGTGCTGCAGCACTGCAGTGCCAGGACCTCTGAGCATCCACACAGCCCTCCCTGGGAAGACACCTGTAATATTCCGTCCTGGGGCTGGAAGACATCTTCATCTTGCTTCCTAAAAGGCAGCATGGGTTGGGACTTGAGAGACTTGGTGCCTGCATCATTGCAGACTCTCCTTTAGGGTCTGGGGAAATCCATCTCCAGCCCTGCCTGGGAGAGGAGGAAAGAAGTCCTTTCTCTCCTCTCTCCTCCTTCCTCTCTCTTTTCTCCACTCTCCTCTCCCCCCTCTCCTCTCTCCTCTCTGCAGTGGGTGGTGAGTGCAGATCCTTCCACCAGGATGTTGTTTTTGAGGCACGTCCTACAGCAGGACCTTGATCTCACTAGGGCCTCAATAATAGCAAGGTACAAAAATAATCAGAATATATTCAGAAGTGGACAGGAGAGGGTATTTGGCTCGTTTGCAATGGCCATTAGATAGCTGATACTTGCTGTGTTTGCTCTCTATGCTTCAGAGCCATCCATAATTAGAACATATTTTTGTAACCCTATCTTGGAGCAGATTTGATTTTTAGGAAGGAAAAATGTCACTAAATCATTATTATTCATGTGACAAATCCTGAAGGGTAAATTTTTTTTAAACACCACCTCTATCAGTCTCTCCCATGTCACCTAACTTTTATGCAGTAACACTGTTCCCTTAGAGATACCGTATAAAATATCTCTCACTTCCCAATATTATTCATAGAATTCCCATTATAGAACATTGAAAACCCAGATTAGAAGAGTACAAGAATATTTTATGACCAGTTTGAAAATGCTGTTACTGCTGCAATAAATTAAGAAGTAAAATTACTCCCACATTGAGTATTGATATACTGTGCATGGCAGAAAAATTCCTTTGAAATATACTGTACAATACATATAGAGAAATTCCAGCCCCTTTGATGGCTGCCAGCAAAGGGGGTTGTGAGGACTTGGGGGTGGGGGATTGGGTTGCCAAGTTGGGTTTTTAAAGCAACGAGTTGAGCAAAGGCAAAATAGGAACAGCAAAATTTTATACAGATAATTTGGAATATTGGGATGCTGCATTTAATGGCCAAGTCCCTCATTCTTCTCACATTCTTTGTGAACTCTATAGACAGGATATTTCCTGCCCCAGCAGACCCCATTTCCCATAATATTATCTCTTGCTTATATCTGCGTGGACATTTATTTGTGGCCTTTACCTGACCACTGCAAATGTGGGACGGGTATAAGACTCTTTTATATGAGGTTTGGTTTGGTTTTTTTTGGCTGAGTGGTCATTCAAACTGAAATCTTTGACTGCCAAGGGAAAAGCAGAAAAAAATTAGCAATGTTGGATCCAGTCTGTCTGATGAGATAGAATTGCTTTTAGATATAAAGATACTCAACTAATTAATTAAATCAACTTTTAAGCTTTATTTCTAGTTGTTGATGTTATTGGAGTGGTGTAAAGCCACCAGAATGTGCCAGATAATTTTGAGATGCAGGAATTTATGTGCACAAATTGTCTTTTTTTTCTGCTTACACAGCTTCAATTGTGAAGCGTTGCGCAGGGAACTGCACTTATACAAAGTGGCTGTTACAACTTCAGGTAAGAGCAGAGCTTTCTCATTTATTTCCCTGTGTTGTCTTCTGGGCAAAAAAGCCCCTTTTATTAAGGAAAATAATTGGAGAGATTTGCCTGCTAGAGCATATTGGCAACCAAACCACCTATTTTGCAAAAAAATGTAACAAAAGAGCCCTTTTGCACGTTTTGCAGAGGAATCCAAAGAGCTGCTGCAGCACCGGCAGCGTAAGCAGCTTACTGGGGTTTGCCAAGAACCCGGCAAATCCAGGCCTTGAGTTTACAATAATAATTACAGTGTATTCTGCTGATTGCAATGTTCTGGGCCAACAGGGCCTGTTTAACGAAGCTGGCCCTGGAATCGAGTACCTACAAGTAATGTGATCTATTTATTAACGAGTGCTTTTTACAGGAGCGTCCATTCCGAGCTCCCTCATTATTCCACAAACGGGGAACGGGCTTTCAGCAGGAGTCATTTATATAAAACGGAGCAGAGGAGTTATTTAAGAACAACACAAACCTCAATTAAGCCCTGGTGTGTGTTTTTAAAGGTTATTCTTGGAGGATTTTCCCTCCCAAGGAAAGCGAGGCAGTGAAGGGTAGAAGCCGAGCAGAATGTTTTTCCCTAGATGCGCCAAAAAATTCACTCAAAGATCAGCAGCAGCTTTCTGTAAATCCCCAAGCTTAGGCGTGCTGGTCGGACCCTTGACTCTTCCGTGGAGTTGGTGCTTCTCAGATTAAGCCCAGCCCAGGCAGGGAACCTCTCAAACCCACGCGGATCCGGCTCCCATCCGCAGCCCGAGACCCCGCCGGTGCTGCCCACGGCGCCTTATCCTCGTGTCTAATCATGTAGCAGATCATGTATTCATTTGTATCATTAAATAAAGACCAACAGAGTTGTAGACCCAGGCGAGCAGAAGGGATGCTCAGAGGATCATGGGTTCCCGGCATGCCCCGCTCCCCTTGGAAAGGCGCTGACTCACTCCCCGAGCAATCAGCGTTGTGTGCCATTACAAATGGGCTGGTTAATAGGCCTGCATCCATTATCATTAGTGCATCTCAGCACGCAGGTACATGATGGGGCCTGCCAGCGCATTTGCTCCAGCTCACTGAGCCAGGGGCCATGCTCCATTGCAAATGAGGATGAGGAACACCTGCTCCAGGGTTTTTCGGCAGACCGGAGTCATCCTTCACATCTCATGCAACACTTGTTCTGTCAGAATGCAATGCTGGCACCGGCCGGAGCGGGGCTGTGCCAGGCGTCCGACTAAAGATTAGACACTTCCCTGTGGTCTCCTGCTCAAGTTCGGCTTTGAAAATTTTTTTTTTCTTCAAAGAAAGCTTTTAAAAATTTATCAAGTTCGTACTAGGCACTCAGTCATTATGTTAAGGGTTTAAAAATAAAGATGAAAAAAAAATCTTTCCTTCAGAAATTAACTTTTTTTTTTGGCAATTAGAATGGCAGCATGAAATATTTATTGAGTCTGATAATTTTATTCACAGTGCTGAGTGCTGGCTGTTTGGATACATTTTTTTGAGAGAGGTTTTATTTTTGGAAAATTGATTTTTTTCCCCCTCTCTTTTTCTTTCTGGCCTCCTGCAACTATTCTCAGTGTTTGTGGGATTTTCTTTTTAATTGTCTGTGTCAAGTGACCTGAGATGTGATATTGGACACTAACCAAAAGGGGGAAAATATGACAAAATATTGCCTTCTCCAGGCACGTGTCTTTCCATGCAGAGGCCTCTGCTCTGGCTGCCCTCCAGAGCCAGGACAAAGGCTTTCCTCATCCTGCTCCAAAAGGCACAACACTCCCTGCCAGCCCCAGGCTCGCTTGTTTGAGGCACTGGAAACCAAAATGAAGGGGGAAAACCAGTTGGAATTTGAAGCAGCAGCTCTTGAGGTTTGTAATTTACACTGAAGGGCACAGTGAAGGTGGCAGCGTGTCCTTCTTGTCTCCCTGTCCCATGTAATGGGGATTTTATGGGCACTGCTGGCTGCCAAAGCTTCTCAGTCCTTAAAAAAAAGGAATCCTGCAAGTATGACCAGCTGGGAGACGCTGTCGGGCTCATGCACACGCCCTCATCCCCATGGATCGCTTCCTACAGGGAAGAGTCCTCTGAATCACTCCCTGGGGAAGGCACAGGTTGTCCTCCAGTGCCTCCAGTGCCACTTCCCTGGAGAATGAGGAATCACCTTCTGAACCAGGGCTGGAGCTGAGCTGGGGCACGGGGACATTCCCGGCCACATCGTGCCCCTGGCAAAAATGCAACACCAACATTCTCTCCTTGGCCAGAGTCCTCTTTGTCTCCCAGGAAAGCAGAAGGAATGGGCTTTGCTGCTTCTCCAAAATTCAGGTAAGAAAATCTGACTCTGGACTTGGAACAAGTCTTTAACTAAGGAATTCCTGTTTGCTTTTCATGCTTTTCCTTTTTCAAGGGTTATTCCTTCACCACCTTCCCCAGTCCTCCCATCCACACTGAAGAGGCTTTTGGTTCTGCTTCCAGAGCTTCCAAGAAAATGACAACTGTTTCAGCAGGAAGCCTCATCTGGTGGAATCCAGGTTTCCACAGTGATGAAATGATGCTGGGAGTTATAGATCTGCTGGTTTGGTGCTCTGCCAGGAGAGGGGAGTCCTCAGTTTGTACTTTAGGATCCCAAGCCTTATCTCTGCTTTATGCCCAAAAAATGCTTCCCAGGATCCATCCTTTTAACCATTATGAGCTTTGATGCTCAAATGGAATCTTGGACTCTTGTTCCTCAAGGTGCTCTTTGGTCCTTTCTTGGGTTTGGGTTCCTTTTTTATGATTTGATGAAACAGGAATGCTGCAGGAAGCACCGATGTGAAAGTGGGTTAGGGAGCTGTGTTCATCTGAGGTTTTCTATATTTTCCATATTATTACCCAGAAATATTCTTGTTCCTTCTTTTATTCTGGTTACTTCAGAAGGTGTTTAGGGCTGTGCTCACCAAATGTCCTTGGATTGCTGCTGGAGATGTCCCTGCCTTCCCCAGGGGATCGTGGGCTGGTCACTGATATCTCAGTTTAAAAGTTTCATATCACTTTGTGCAAATTTTAACGGAGACAGAGATAAAAAATCTCCATCTTTTGAAATGCAGTTGTGACCTTTTTTGATCTGTGACATTGCTCGGCAAACCCAAAAAGGAAAGAGTTGTCCTATGAGGAGGGAAGGATCATCCACCCACCCACCCAGGGCTGTTGGGAAGCGACAGGATCTGCAATGGGAGCTGAGGGAAAAGTATGAAAAGGGACCAAACACAGAGAAATCTCCCACATTACAATGGGAAATTTGGGAAGCAAAATACTTCCAGTTGCATTTAACAGACACTTAAATTAGTATTGACCCTTTTCCTTGTTTACAGCATATTTCCAGGTCTGTGCCTTTTGAAGGATTTGGCTTTGATGGGGTTTTTGCTCATGTGCTATAAATGCCTTAATTTTAATTTCTATCCATCCACTGAGAGCTGCTCAAAGTTGATGTTGCTGCAACACTGGGAAAAGAGAGGTGCTGGGGAGGCCAATTTTCCACTCTTGCACGTCTGAAAATCCTGAGGAGAGGCTGTTCAGAGAAGTGACAGAAATGCAGAACAAAGATGTGTATGGTCGATGCAGGCCACATATGGGGATATTTTAATTAGAAGCATGAGTAGGAAAATTAGGGTTTGGGTTGGACTTTTCGAGGAGTAACTCTAGAAGAAAGTCTGGAAGACTCTAGAGGAAGCAATCCCTTGGGATCAATCTGTAAGTCTGGGTTTGGGAAAAGGCAGAGTCAGGCAATGAGAGACAAGACTGATAATTGTCTGGGGATGCTAAAAATTCCTGGTTTTCCTCTGTCACAACAGAAATAAACAATATCTTCCTTTTTTTTTTTTTTCCCCATTCCATAGGGAGTGCTGGATACCTACTGGGACTCTTATCACACACTGCAGGGAAGAGCTCCAGAGGGATACATGGAATATTGTTATTGGCTTGGGGTGCAGTGATGCACCCTTGGTGCTCGGGGAGTTTCTTACACAGCACCCCAAACTCCAGGTGTAGCCACCACCCTGGGCCTCAGCATCCTTAAAACCATCACCTTTCAAAGTTAATTTTGCCACATAAGCAATATATGTTTAAAATATATCAGATATCAAAATTTTTTAAGCATAGCCTTGAAGCTCAGGGTGTGTTTACATGCTTTGCTGACTGAACAGACCTCAGCACACGTTTTTAAAATCCCAATCCCATCAGGGTCTCAAGCAAACAATGCCTCTACTCAGCTTCCATATACTTTAAATACATGGATGCTGCTGGATTTAGCTGTTAACTGGAGGAAGGGTTGAATCTAATTTGAAAATTCCAAGTTTATGTAATTCCTAACCTTATTTCTTGTGTTGTGCTGCAACCTTGCCCTGTGATGACCCATCCCTTCATGCCAGTGATGGAATGGCTGCATCCAGACGTGCCAGGGAGCCCTGAGCCCACGATGTGACAGCCCAAGCCAGCTTTGAAACCGTGTCTCTGGAGGTGAGAGGCTCGTGCATTAACCCGCTTGTGCTGCTACATATTTAAAGCATGTTTTTTAATATTGAAAAGCAGAAAATCATTCTATGTTTGGGAAAAAAAAACAATTAAAGCATCAAGGATTGAAATAGATGGTGCTGACAGAAATTCAAACACCGAGAGAAGTTGGATTGGGCATATTCTGATTTATTTTGGGGCAGGGCTGTTTTGAGGTGCTGGGAGTTGGATGCCAGGGCACTATTACCCCACTCCCAGAGCAAGAACACAACATATTCCCATCCCCAAAAAGCCAAACTGATGGTTTGGCTGAGGGAACACGTTGTGTGTGATATTTGGCTGGTTAACCACTGGTTCCTCAGCCATTTCCCTGCACTTTCTCTCCTCCCTCCCCCACAATTAGATGGTTTAAGTACAGACTGCAATATTTAATACCAGATTTCAACGTTCTGCTCAGATTTTTCTATCACCTGTGGCTGGATGCTGTGATGCTGAAATATGGGAGGGGCTCAGAGGGCTCTTTTGCTGCGATGCACCACCACCTCCTGTCCATGGCTTGACCAGCTCACCTGGTGCTGCCTCACTTTTCTCAAGGGAATTTTCCCTGTGCCAGTGCAGAGCCCTGGTTTTGTGAAGCACATGGGTGGAGACAGGTCTGAGACAAGGAAACTCTTATTTATACATGTGACCTCATCAGGATTTGTGTCAAAGTCTCTGGAGATGCCCTCCAGCTTCCTTAAATTTCATATTTTTATAATGAAGATCATTTTGTGTTCTACAAGCCCAAAAATGTCTAAAACTAATAAACATTTTATACACGTGTCAAAAGATGCTTTAAAAGCAGCCAAACCATGGATTTTTTAACAACTGAGGGGGGATAACAATGAAAAACCCACAACACACTCCTGGTTTGCCAAGTTCCTGCAGCCTGAGCAAATTTTTAGAGACGAGTTATAAACCCCAGATTACTGGAGCTTTAATGGAAGTGCTGACACTTCCTAAAGCTGGAGTAGCCCTACAACAACCCCACATCCCACTGCTGACCCCCTCCCTCCTTCCCAGGGTGGGAGTAACGCAGCACTTGAGGGAATTAAGGCCCGGGGGGGCTCCTGAGTGTTCTCGCTCTCCTTTCTCCTGCGAGCTTGCAGGGAAGGGATTTGGCAGGAGGATTTGGCAGCCTGGCAGCTCGTGGGGAAACAAAAAGAGCAGCTATCAGTGCAAAACGGAGCGGCCTCGGTGGCTGGTGGCCACCCAGCCCCGCTGGCCCCCGCTTCAAACACACAGCGCTGGGTTTATGGTGGGGCTTAGGAGGAAAGGCTCTTACAGCCACCCTCCAAGGGTTGTACTTATCTCCCGTTGGAAGTGCCACTTATAGATTCTTTGATGGTTTTTAGGGAGGTGTTTGCATCAAATAGATGGAGTGGTTCGGTTTCCTGGTGTTATTTCGTGCTGAGAAGATGGATTTGGGGTTGTGTATGTATGTATGTGATGTATGTGGGGATGTACAGCAGCACATAAGCAAAGCCTGGCTGGTACACAGCAGCTGGCTCACTTTTATCACCAGCTTTGCCATAAAACATCCCATTTTAATAATCAAATTAGAGCCAAGGCAAACCTGTACAGGTGAGAGGAAATCTGTGAGTGTGATCAAAACCACATTTCTGATTCAGGACAAAATCGCAGGCTACAGGGAGGTACATCTGTAAATTATACAGGAAGCTTTCTTCAACAACTGATTCACCCTGACAGTTTTACTGGAGTATATGAAAATTAGTATTAAAGATGTGATATGTAGGCTTCTTTCCAGGAATTCCAATCTGGTTTCAATAAAATGAAAACACTGATTGGAAGTGAAGTTGCCTTCCGGTTTTGCCTTTGGCTATTATGTGTTCATTCGTGAAATGACTGAATTCCACAACTACTTTTAATATTCACCTTTTGAGTTCATCTCCCATACTGGACACATTGGAATGATTAAAATAGCACTGACTCCTGAAGCCGGATTCTCTTTAATTTGAAACAGCCTGAGTGCTGAGGACGAAAAAAATATTAAAAAAAAAAATGAATGCTCTGTTAAGTCCATCCTTTCTTAGCATCCAGTTGCTTCAATGCCTGTTGAGGGTGGAATACTAATAAAGGAGTGGATGAAACAACCCTGAATAACTGTGAAAGAGCACAGTTCCGTGCTCCCTGTCCCCCCAGGTTGCTGCTCCTGGTGCTGTCTGCTGGCTGAAAGGTTTGTGTGCTCCGATGCTCCGGGTCTCTCGGTGCTGCCGTGCTTTGGCAGCTGCCTGGCCCTGCACACCAGTGCCACTGTGTGCTCAGCTCCTGCCAGGGACAGGGCCTGGGAAAAGGGGTGCAGAGCAGAGATTTGGGGCCAGCAGATGTAAATATTTAAGATACCTGAGGTTTTGCAATACAAACTGTTGCGTTCCAGCTTATTGTTCCAAGCGGCTTTTGCATGCTGAACCTGCGGGAGCTCCGTGCCAGATGAGCAGACCAGCTTCTTGCAGAGCGTGAGTGATTTTATGTGTTGAGGAGCTCATAAAGAAATCCAAATTCCCTTGGATTTGCTAACACCTTCCAGGCTACGCTCGGTGTTTTGAGGCCATATGGTCCTGGAGATGGAAAAACTGGATCTGCTGGTTTTAGGGAGGCGCTGGCTGGATGTGCTGTGGGGCAGAGCTCAGTGTGGCACCCAGGGTGTTCACCTGGGCTGCCATCACTTAATTGTAGTTGGTTAAACAATTAAATTTCCTTCATTATTTTATGTGGAAAAGCTGGTGCTTGTGCTTGTGACGGTGACCCCCTCATAAAGCTCCCCCAGGGCCGGAGTTTGCTGGGGAAAACCCCCCCTCCTTACTCCCCTTGGCACTGTCTGTGCAGTTTCCTCCCTGCTCTGGGGTTGTGGGATCATTGATACTCTCTTTTTGGGGTGTTTAAGGGGATGTTTTCTCCTCAGCACCACTGGAGGTCCCAACCCCGGGATCCACCACAGCTGACCCGAGCCGCTGCGGACTAAAAGAACATCTATAATAAACAGTAATATTAAAAACTTTAGCACCTCTGTGGAATAAAGGAAAGCCCAGGGAAGTAATTTCAGCCTCTGTATTCAGTCACCTCTCTGGCAACCTCTGCAATGAGTATTCTGGCAAGTTATCTCGCTGAGGGAGAGCCTGACTTTCTGCAGTTGTCCAAGGCAATCTTTGATTAAATTTTGGATGCTGTTGCTTAGACACCCGCTCCTGATGCACTTACCATATTTTGCAAAGAGAAGGTCTCTGTGAATTGAAAATTTCTGGTTATGTGCATTCAAGGTCATGCATAAAACAGCATCGAGGATCATGGAAAGTTGAGGAATTTAATCAAAATGCTGCTCTACAGTTTGGTGTGTTTTGTAGGATTAGCAGGGGCACCAATAATGCTGTCAATGCACAGCTCATTTGGATACCTGTGAATTATTGAGCTTCAGAGCAAACCTCAGCACAGCCTAAATCAATAGTTTTCCACAGTGCTGTTGGCAACAGAAGTTCCTGATGGTTCCTCTTCCACACTGGAGAGGGACAAAACTGCAGTAGGAGGTTGTCTGGGGGGGAAAAGCAGTTGCAGGCTTTGGGACTTTTTGGGTCCCCAAAAGAGGTACAACAGCAGCCCTATACAAATTCAGGAATTTGTCACCCCCAGCCAAAGTAAAAGTTAAAAAACTCAGTATTTTAAAGTACAGTGAAGTCCACCCAGTGAATCTGCAGTACCCTCCTCTGGCTTCAGGTGATTGCTCCATCCCCTGTGTCCCAAGGCAAACCCCCTGGGAATCCTCCAAGGAGCAGTGGAAGAGGGTCAGCAGTGGGAGGGATGACTGGAGGGTCTGAGACATCTTCCCTGGGGGGACTCTCTAATCCAGGGTCACCAGGACTGCACTCAGAGCACATGGCAGGGGTAGGGGACATCTGAGAGATGCTCTGCAAAGTCCTTCTTCCCTTTTGGCAGCTTTTTATGAGACGGGAGATTGGATGGGAGATAAAGGTGTTTTCTTAGGTACTAGTAAAAAAAGAAAATTCTATCCCATTGTATTTTGCAGAAATACTTCATGGAATTGAATGCAGCCCATAACACTTTTTCACCTTTGTTTTCTCCTTAGGTGTCATAGATGGCTCTGAGCAGACTGCAAGGTGACCTTAATGCACTGATGCTACAGAACTGGGATTGCTGGATCATCCTGAAAGAATTCAGAGTATTGAGGTGCCCAGAGCTCTTTCCCTCCTTTGAAAAGTCTGATTCTGTAATTAAAGTTAATTTAGAGAATGAAATATATTTGATGTATACGTTAGTATTTATATCAATATTTAAAGTGCATATTAAAAACATAGCTGGCCTTAGACATGAATGTGTTCATGACTTTAAGTCCAAACATTCTCCCTTTCCCCCAAAAGAAACCAAAAAAAATTTTGTTTGCTTTAACCTTATAGTATTTTCCTAAATGCTGTAGGTGTTTTTACCAACTTCAATATTCTCCCAATATTCTCAGTTCTCCTCTATTGAATTTCAGGAATTGATTCAATGATCTCAGAGCTCAGTGTGGTGGCTACATAACCGTGCCTTATCTTCTTGTTTCCATTAGCAAATTTTTGAAGTTCTTTATTATAAACTTGTTGTCTATTTTAAAATTGTACATTATAAACTTTTATTTTTTTAATGGGTAAATAGTCCAAATGTTTTTTAATGAAACACACACTGTCTCCCTAAACAATGACATAAAACTCAGCCAAGCCAAGCGTGGGCTCTGCCTTAAGGAGCGGGTGAGAAGGATGGATTTGCAGAAGGGTTTTTCATTGCTTTCCTGGGCTCTTCCATGGCGCTGCCTCAAATTGGCAGTGGCTGTCAGGTGAAATAAGAAACACAACCTAAAGAGTGTGGGGCTGGGGACGCGGAGCCGCAGCCGGGCCCCGCTCCCCACGCGGCTCCAGTGCCCTCTCCCTTCTCCTCAACGCGCCTTCAAGCTGCTCCCAGTCTTCGGCATCTCCCCCCCCCCCCCCCCAAATCTTGGATTCCTCCCCCACAAACACTGCTAACTACTAACTCATAAAACATATCAGCTGGGTTTATTACTTTTAACCATCTTTCCAATTGTGCTATAAAATAAAGGCAGATGCCATTTTAAGATCTTATTATTATCAAGGGCCAACTCCTCCAGCAGCACCTGCTTAGCAGCAATCTGCTTGTTTATAGTCCCTTTTTTATAGGTGACAGTTTAAGGTGGCTGTTCTCCTGTTACAAAGAGTTCTTTTTAATGTGGCAGAAGTGGCACGCACAGTAGGTGAGCTCCTTCCTTTCATCCAGTGATATTGAGATGGGGTCGCAGGTTCACCTGTGATTTTTGCTTGACAGCTTCGCCACACACATCAGGCTCTGCCAAATGCTCCGCCATTAATTTATGATTTAAAGTAATTAACTTTTGCTGATTAAAGTAATTATTTCAAGTGCATTGCACTCAGGCCCAAATGATGCTCACAGCCCCCTCTCCAGTTTGAGCTAGCAGCATGCCAAGTGCTTAAAAGCTGCACCAGGGAGCTCGCGGTGGCTTCTGCCAGTCTAACAGATCTGCCATGTTTATGGCTGACTTGTACTAACTGCTCATTTTAATGCCGAATCCTGGCAGAACATTGACACAGTGTGAAACCTTCATCCGGTAAACAAGACAAGCTTCAAATTGGTGACATCGATGACAGTGAAAACTGTTTAAATGAATCTTGCCTCCAGCCTTCCAGAGGTATTATGTTTTCGTGCGCTGCTCCTTCTCCAGATTGGCTGTTAAACAATTTACAGCTTTATCCAGCCTCTGCCTTTAGCGTTATGCAGGTGCAAAATTCAGGCTTCTTCGCTGCGTCAGAGGCCAAAAAAAATCTCTCTGACCTCTTCCCCCCCCAGCAAAACCCCACCCAGACCCCACCAAACCCTTTGAAAGCAGCTTCAGAGAGAAAGGTGCAAAAGGAGTTTCCTTTGAAAATAAATCTGCCCTTTTGAAAGCGTACACGGGTTGGGAAGCTGCCTGGCATGTCCCGAAGTTAACATGTTTTGTGTGGGAGCCAACGTTGGCTGGTTTATTGTGCCTTCCCTGCGCAGGAGAAGGATGCACAGCGGAGCACCGGGCGGGATCGCATGGAATTCTGCCAGCGCCGGGCACCGCGGCAACGAGCTTTGTCTTACAGGCACCAAATGTTCCCAAAACCTACCTTTAGGGTTTTGTTATTTCTCTTTTTTCCCCCCCACCCTCCCTGGAGAAGATATTCCTTGGGAATATGCTCTTGTAAAGGGCTGTGGGATTTTGTCTGTGGCTCGCTGAGTGAAACCGAGCAAACCGATGGTTAAATCTGTAGGAATAAAAATATCCATGCTGGAAAAAACATATTCCCAGTACTATAAATACATTTAGCTGTTGTTTTTCCCCCCCTCATTTATTTATTTATTTATTTAAATAAAATTATAATTTGGGAGGGAGAAGGGAAACAGTTTTAATCGGGGAGGGGCAGGGTGGTTTTTCTTGCTTTGCTGAAATGACTGGCAGTTTTAAAAAGCTACTCACATTATCCCTCTCTCCTCTTCCAGTGCAACTGTAAAGAAATCTAATTTCATCTGTAATAAAGCACCTGATGGGCAGTGATCCCTGGCAAACAATATTTCAGCTTAATGCTAAGCGTTGAAAAAACATCATCGAAAAATAAAGATGCCAAGAAAAATCATCTGTGTGTTAGCTTGGCAGTCGTCCTCAGAAATGGGAGGGATAGCTCGACAGTGAGCCTGATTTGGGGGTTTTCTCCCTTTTTTTTGGGTAATGAATGAAGTGTGGAGGGAAGGGAGGCAGCGGCGAGGGAGGGCCGGGTGCCGCGGCTGAGGAACCGCTCAGCCGAGCTCCCCGTGCGCCTCGCGAGCAAACACTGAGCTCGCTGCCAAATCGGGGCAGTTGTGAGCTGTGAGGGAGCCCAGGCAGTGAGCTAAGAGCACCAAAATCACTTCTCAGAGCCCCTGCCATGGGTGTGATGTGTCCTCACCCCGTCCTCTCCCTGTGCAAGGCATGCAGTAAACACACCCCGGAGAGAGTTTCGCAGAAAATGGTAATGCTGCTTTTTAAGAACTGATTGGCAAAGGTGTTTTGAAAATGCTTGTCAGAAATGAGATAGAGACAAAGGAGTTCCACTGGTTCGACTTTTTGGTTTTTTGTTTCTAGGTCTCCACACAGAATCACAGAATGGTTTGGGATGGAAGGGACCTTAGAGATCATCTAGTTCCAACTCCCTGCTATGGATATCTTCACATCCAATAATGTCTGGAGTCTCTGAAGATGTATTAGGTCTGGAAAACTAATCTAGGAAAATTTTTTCAAAGCAAAACACACCTGGGATTTACTCAGGACCTGATCCAAACTCCCCGGAGATGGTCAAGAGCCAGTTGGTGGCCTCAGCCTCATTTGACTCTCCTGCACTGTCTGCAGTTGTTCCAAGCTCAGCTGATCCTCTTGTGCTGGCTCAAGGAAAGTGATCATAATCCTCAAAGTGTTCCAAGGAGGATAAGAGCAGGATTTGATACTGCAGGATTGTGAGTGGCTGGCACGGGAGGGGTTGGCAAAGCTTGGATCTCACAGTAACAGGAGCAGTGATACCACCTGAGGTGGAAACACCAAACACTGGATTAAGCCAGGGTTGGAGGTGCCTGGCTCTCACTGGCATTGCCAGGGACTGGGTACCTTTAAACATCTTTAGGTGTTGGGTGGGGGTTGAACTGGTTCTGGCTGGGGCTAGGCAGGGATGTTCCAGTTGGGAAAGGACAACCCACAGCAGCACTCCTGTCTAAGTCCTCCAGTTAAGGAGGACATCCCCTGAGCTGTGACAATGGTGAAAATGCTCAAGGTCTGCTCTGGTAAAAAGCACACCAGACACCAGGTAAAAGCTATCAGGAATTCAGAAATCCAGCATGCAGAAGTGAAAGGCATGTTTGAATTTAATCCCTCGGAATTACGAGAAGCATAAAAGTCCCGTTATGGGACGGCACAATGTATAAGCAGTTATAGGTGTTAAATCAAACCAAGGTGCATGATGTTAATGGGCAAAGTGACTGTGTTTAAACAGTTGTCTACTTATTAAATCTCTAATTAAGGACATGCAAACCAAGTGGAGAAGATTTTCCACTAAACATGATAAATTGTGATTAGCAGAATGTTTTTAATGTGCTGCAGAGCAAGCCAGTTTTATGAAAAAAGAGCAGAAGCCACCCAAATTTCTCCCAGCAGCTTTACCTGTAATGACAGTGATACCTCTGCAGGTCACAATAAATTGATTTTTGCTGTGTGTTTTAACCCCTGACTGCAGTTTGGATCCTAATTTTTCTGGTTTTACAGCCCTTCTTTACAGCATCTTTTGGGATTTATCTCAAACGGGCCAGACAAGCTGGAAGTGACTTTTTGGAAGCTGCCTCATGACTTTCTGCCTGGATTGCGGGTGATGTGAGTGTGAGTATTTTCCTGCTACAGCACACCCCTCCGCAGGAATAAGTGCACTTACTTGACTCAATCAGCCATCTGTGACTCCATCAGCCACAGTGGAAACTAATGGTAATTGCCAATTGTTAACCAGACAATAGCAGATGCTAACTTTAATATCCAACAGTGCTCTTCCGAGCATCTTTTATGGACACATGGCCTCACTTTAATACGTGTTTTCTTTCTCCAAAATAAGGCAACTTAGTAAAGGCTGATTAGCCCAGGGAGCTATGTGACTTGAAGCAACGAACTTCCAGGAATGGCAGCCCATGTGCTGTTTCTGGGCCAGAATGTCTACAATGTGAAAATTTAGAAGACTGGATTTAAAATTCTTCTCGGAATGCAGTATTTTCCAGTGAAATTTCACAAAGAGCCAAGTCCTGGATGCTAACACGAGAGCAATGCCTTTCCTGGCAGTGTCCTTGCCTCCTATTAGATAATCAATTAGTCTCAGAACATTAAAAAGCAAAATGCTGCAACAGGATTTTCCACCAAATTCAAAAATATTTACTGAAGGATTTCATTGCTCCTGTTTATTTACACGGAAGCCCGAAGGCTGCACGACATAATGCTGCTGCTCTGGCACCAAGGCAGCTCTGCAGCCTCGGCCCCGAAGGACATCTGGAGTTTCTGGGTCGCAGCAGTTCCTTTTTGCAGAAATTTGCTCGTGGAAAGTAATGAATGAGCCCATTTTCACTTCGACTGGGGCCTGCAGTCTACGGGAGACATTAGGAGCAATTTGTAGTCAACGTGCAGGTCTGTTCCATCTAAAATATTATCAATGAGCTTGTCAACCCGAGCCTTAACCTTCTTTGTTATTTTCATCTGCTCCTCTCTCAGATGTCTCTCCTCGTACCCATAACCTCTGAAGACTGGCAACAGGATGTCATACACCTGTTTTGCTCAAGGCTGGGACTCGGAGCCCTGCGCGAGGTTGTGTCGGCATTGGCTCGCTCGCTGCTTTGCTCAACGTATATGTCAGAATGTCAGATGATCGTTGTTGTATCTGCAGCTGTTGCATGAGCAGAGTGCCAGGGGCACAACTTTCCTGCAGTGAGCTTTAATTTGCTCTCCCCTCCCTGAAGAGCTCCCGCGCTTCACCTTGCTGCTGCTGCTGCAGCTGGAGGAGAGCTCAGCCCGCGTGCAGCTGAGCCTGCGGCACGGGAGGCAGGGAGGGAGGCAGGGAGGGAGGCAGGGAAGCAGGAAGGCGGGGAAGAAGGCAGGAAGGGAGATGGGCATCGAGACAGGAAGGCAGGGAAGGAGGCAGAGAGGCAGGGATGCAGGAATGGAGGTAGGGATGCAGGGATGGAGGCAGGCGTGCAGGCAGAGAGGTAGACATTGAGGCAGGATTTGAGGCAGGGATGCAGGAATGGAGGCAGGATTTGAGGCAGGGTGGCAGTGAAGGAGGAAAAGCAGGGAGAGAAGGAGGGGGGAGGCAGGGAAGGAGAGATGCAGACAGGGATGGAAGCAGGAGTGCAGGCAGGGGTCAGACATGGAGGCAGGAATTGAGGCAGGGTGGCAGGGAAGAAGGCAGGTAGGGGTGGAGGCAGGAAGAGAAAAAGGTAGGGAAACAGGAATGGAGGCTGAGAAGCAGGAATGGAGACAGGGAAGCAGGCAGAGAAGAAGCCAGGAAGGCAGGGAAGGAGGCAGGCAGGGAAGTAGGGAAATTGAGGCAGGCAGGGAGGCTCAGCACCAGCCGGGGCACAACTTGGTGGAGGTGCTGCAGACTGTTATTTGCATCTTTGCTCAATGAGGCATTTTCCTGATTGTTTGCAGGAAGGAATTGTGAACACTGAGGGATTTATATTTGTGCGAGTCAATCTGTAGTATATTTGGAAGCTGTTCCAACAGAGCTACTTGTAGCCTAAATAAGCCATAACCTGCCAAGATATTCATGAGAGATCTGACTAGGTTTTTGACTGCTCTCAGAATTAGGTTGACAATCAAAACAGATGTAGAATGAGACTGCAACTGGATTGCCAAAGGCAAAAAACTCCTGTCAAATTCTTTAAAGGAGCGAGCTGATAAACCACTGTAATACATGGGAATAATGGACATTAGTGACTAGACAAGGACACAAATGTCCACCTTCAGTTTTGCTCGGGATTGTGGATTTGTTTCTCAAATTAGGTAGCAAGGGCATTGGAAAAAAATGCTTTAAAATACACAGGTAGTGAAAGTTTAAAAAGACACAGCACCGCTGCATGAATATTACAAGATGTTTCTCAGGGTTTTTTAAAAATACGTGTTTTTGTGGAATTGCTGCGTTGCTGAGTGACAAATTGGGAAGGAACAGATCATCTGTAATTTAAAAGAAGAAAGCAATAGAGAGTTTGATTAAAAAGCAACACAATTCTGTATTACTGGATATTGCTTGGTTACATCTATTATTAAGGCAGACGTGAAGCTTTTTGTCTTTCACTGGAAATGTTAACTAAATCAAGATTAAATATATAAAACGGGGCTTCATCTTTAATAAGGAGAATGGATGTAGTGGCCTAATGGGTACATCTGTATCTTGTCTAAGAGCTGCAACTCACAATTCCTGCATCCAGGTCTTTGTAACAGAGGGAAAAGGAGAGTTTTTGAGGGATGAAGCACAAGAGTGAAAGATACTGGTGGGAGAAAAAAACAACTGGTTTACAGCTGCCTGCTAGGCAAAATCCCTGGCTGGAAGGACATGTCTGGGTGGAGGGATCCATATGGTGGGTCTTCATGGTGTTTCAGGATAGGGAGGGCTGACAAATATGGAATGACACCTTTCCTTGGGGAAAATGCTGAGTCATTCAAAAGGGAGATGTTCACAGGGTTTGTTTCAATGAGTATCTCAACTTGAAAAACTATAGAACAAATCATAAGACGGTTTTCAAAATGTTTCACTCATTAATCATGGCTTTTTGGAATAACTTTTGTTCTTCAAATGTCGCTTGTAGGTGGCTTTTAGGTGTTTTTCAAACAGAAAGACATTTCAGAATTATATTTAGAGTAATATTTTAACCTCAGAAAGCTTTATAAGGATTTTTCTCTGTGCAGAAGGCTGCTTGCCATATTTTTTTGCCTTGAATAGCTGTGCAGGGGTCAGGATGGTAATGGAATTGTCCTCCTTTTCCCCAAACCTACCTCCCAAATATTGACACTTTCCCCAAACCTTTCTCTATAGAGGGTAAAACATTCAAACCACACCTTGGATCAGCTGATTGTGCTCAGGACCTGCACATGTGTGTCCTCCAGCTCCAGGCAAAGGGCACTGCATGGTCTCCTTCAGATTTCTGGCCAATCCACACGAGCCAGAGCAGCTGGGAATGTGCCTGCCGGGAGCTGGCTGCCAGCCCGAGCCTGGCAAGTTGGCTGGGTGGTCACTTGGCACACGGGGGCCGTGGCACTGAGCTCACCAGTGCTGCCCAGCTGAGCGTTAGAGGACCTGGTCCCTGCTGGCAGAATCACTCTCCTGCTCCAGCGATGAAGATGGATTGGTCCAAGTGGAGCATCAAGTCTTCAGGGCCAAAAATAAGCTGGAAATGTGAGCTCAGGCCATCCTGGCTAAGTCCTCCTCTGCACAGGCAGGACATTGTCCCATGGGGACCTTGGGCCACCTCTGGGCTTGCAGAAACCCCAGGAACAAAATGTTCATGACATTTCTTTTGGCTCAGCTGCCATTTCTCTTCTTTCCAGGAGGATCTCTCCCCTCTATTAATACTTCTATAATCTTTTTAATTAAAATGAAATCTATTTTTGATACCTCACCACCAGATCCAACACCGTATTCCCGAGTGAAGGACGTATTCCCTCCACTGCAGTGGGGGGCAATGTTATTTCTTGCACTGTATTTCCAATCAAGTTGGGGAACATTAACTTACCATTTTTTTTCTTCATTAGTATTCAATGCTTTCATATCCTGGTTAGATCTTGATAGGAAAATATAAAAACACGTCAAGAGAGTGGTTCAGTTACAAATGGAGTGCAAAAATGATTTTGGAGAAAGCCCATTTGTGTGTGATTTCTAACCTAATTCTGCAAACCCTGGTGGTTTGGAGAGTTTAGCATCCAGAGGTTTGGGCGTTTGCCCAAACTAACCCTAAAAAGCAAACCTTTGGCCGCTTGCCTTTCAGTTGAGTGTGTGATATAAATAGCTGTGCTAGGAACAAACAAAGGAGGTATTGCACGGAGCAGCCAAGAGAAACCACGTGAGCCACTCCATCAGGCCGGGGTTTGCTCTCCCAGCTGGAGACGTGCTCCTGCTTTTTCCTGACATTCATGCAGCGGTGACTGGGTGCCACAAGGCAGCGAGTCTTCAGCACTTTTATCTTTCTTCAGCACTTTCATCTTTCTTCTGTGAAGACTCACAACTCAACTCCTCCAGAAAAAAGCCCCAAACAATCAATTTAAAAAACACTCAGTAAAGTCCTTCTCATGTTGGCTTTGGTGGTTTCGTTGTAGAGCTGTGGTTTCGGGTGAGGAGCACCACAATGTTGTTGCAAGACCAGACCAGAGAGGAAGGGTTCAGACCTCCCTTGTCCCTGCGCTCCTGTTCAGGTGAAACAAGATTTGGTGTTTTCTTCAACATTCCAAATTCTTCAATATTTTTTGTCTTTTCCTAGACTGGTTTATGGGGTTGCTTGAAGTTCTAAATAAACCTTTATCTGTATACACAAGTTAGGCCTTGACCAGGTAAGAGCCTGGAATAAATCAGCTGTTGGAGAAATCTAAAACCACTTGCTCAGGGAAATGGTGGAATCATCCACCATCCCTGGAAGAATTTAAAGAAGTGTAGCTATGGCACTTGGGGACATGGGTTAGTGGTGGCTTTGGCAGTGCTGGGAGTTTTGATGATCTTAGAGGGCTTTTCCAACATAATTCTGTGATTCCAGGATTCTGTGGGGTCTTGCTATGACACCTTTAGTATCCATTTTTGGGGTGTTTTGGTCTCTGGGTATAGAAAACAATGTTGAAAAAACAGGAGCAAATGCCATTTTGCCATTGAACAGCAGAATTTCCAGGGAAAGCAAGTGAAGTGTCACATCTCTGCAAAACCCCTGAGCATCCTCACAGCTCAGCTGAAATCTGGATATCCATGGGAGGTGTAGGAAGAATCAGACTGCTTTATCTGCATCACCTTTCTTGTGTTGCCCCTCTCTTTGTGGCTGCTCCTCCTTGGTGGCAATTTGCTGTAAAATTGCCACTCCACCAAACCTTTCTTTCCCTCGTGTGCCTTTCCTGACCCCTGCTCCTTCCATTTGGCAGAGCCGAGCAGCCAGGGCCTTAAATCACCCCAGCAGCCGTGGCTGGGGTGTGGTGCCTTTCCTTGGATTCCAGCTGGCGGCCGCTCCCAACTCCTGTTTTCCCAATTCCCACAGAGACAGAGCAGTCTCATGCTGTCTTAAGAGCTGAGGGCTGAGCTACCAACAGAAACCCCGATGGATGGTGGAAGGGCTTTTCCATAATCCCCCATTGCTAATCAATGGGCACGTTTGACATCCCGGCAGCTCAGCGATGGAGAATAGCTGTCGATAGTGCTGAAAGGAAATGGGAAACTCCTACTTCATTGATGGGAGCTGGTTATTATTGATGTCATCACTCCTGTCACTCACTGATAAGTACAGCCCACAGTGACTTCCGTCCAATCTGTAGAGCCATGGATTTGAAAATAAACATCAATAACTTGAGAATCACTGTGCAACTGAGGTGATGTTAACTCCAAGTGGTGATGAATCTTGGATTTTCTCCTGCCTATTTCCATATTTCACCCTGATAAAGGACATGTGGGCAGTTGCCTTTTGGGATAAAGTAGATATTTGGATTACAAAGAGGGCATGAATAACTGGTGCCTTGTTCTCAAATTGCTTTATGGATGGATCTGTATGTCAAGTCTGCATAATAACGGCTGTAACAATATGTTGCTTATTTACTGTGACAAAATTCTGATACCTTATCAGTTTAAGCATCATGCAGAAAAACCTTTTTGAGCCACTTTTCTTGTAACCCTCTATTTGTCAGTTTATATAAGCAAGTAGTGGAGACGTGGGCAATGTCCCTTTTCTCTTCTCTGAGGCTGGCTCCTGGAGGTCTGGTTTCCAGAGAGCAGCGAGCAGGAGCAGCCACACCTGTGTCCCAGACAGCTGGCACGCTCTGCCCGTGCCACAGCTGCCATCTGTGCCAGCACCACGCGCCAGTGACGTGACTTGGGGGAAGGCAGGAGCAAGAAAGTGACTTCACACCATGACAGAGGTGGGTTTGTGTCTTTGAGCACTGAAATCTGCTGTGGGTTGCGTGTCCGCCTCTCTTTCCTCACTCTCTCACGGAAGCTGTTGCTGGTCATGCAGTTAATTACAGGCATTCTGGGTGGATTTAAGGACTCTAAGCATAGGGGATTTTGTTTCTGCAGAGCTTATATGGAATTGTTTGGGCTCTGAGCAACCTGGTTTAGTGAAAAGTTCCCTTCCCACAGTGGTTGGCATGAGATGATCTTTAAGGTCCCTTCCAACCCAAACCACTCTATCATTCTATGATTGAAAGCATCAGGCGTTTTTCTCATACATAAAGAGATTGTTTTCCTACAGAAACTGAATTCCCCCAAAGAAAGAGACCATTCACAAATAAATGTTCCTTTACACTGTGTGGGAGAAAGAGCTCAGCAGCTCCCTGTAAAAGGAAGAGCCCACCCCTCCATCTCCACCAACCTCTTCAAGGTGGCAGTCTTCCAGGTCAAAGCCAATGGCAGGCTTTCCTGCTCCACCCTGGAATCCTGGCAGCTCCTGGCTGTTGCCTGGCTTGGTGTGGCTCAAAATGGTGGCAGAGGATGATGTCTGTACTTGGAGTTGCCATAAACAACAGGCCCATGGTCTCCCCTCTGCGGTGCTGTCACTTCTGCACGGGTGGAGATTGCTGGTGGTGGGGAGACACCATCAAGGCTTTGGTTCCTCTGGAGGTGTGATGACCAGAGTGACCCTCTGTCTCAGGGGCAGAAGCTCTCCAGAACAAGGTGGCAAAGTCCAAAGGTGGGAAAACAGAACTTTTCTCTCTACTCTTTCCTTTGTCTTCCCTTCAGATACAGTGGGGCACCAGGAGGACATCGTGGAGCTGTTGCCAGCCCTGTGTGGCAAACGCTGTGGCTGTCAGTCCCCTCGGGGCGGGCGGAAATGAGCTCCTAACAAACGTTTCTCTGTAGGTGCAATGCACATAAGTGCATTTTTGGATCATGGTCCAAGTCTGCATCCTTTGTGAGCCCGGGAATGTGCCAGGATGAGTCGGTTTTTATCAGCCCAGCACTCCTCCATTGAGCAGAGACAGGGTTGGGAGCACTGCGCCTCAAAGAGAGGGGAATTAATGAATGAGAAAACCTTGACATTTACACAATTTAGGCATGTTACTTTTATTTAAGGTTTTTTTTGTGCAAAGGGTGCAGAACCCTTGGTGAATAGACCTGTTAATGCCTCTTGCTTTTTGTGTTTATATGTGCCAGGTCTAATAATTGTCACGTCAACCTAAGTGAGAAACATCCAGACACGTTCATGGGAGAAGCCGCAGGGCTTTAGTTCAAGTGACTCCTGTTCCTCCTGGGTGGGGAAGAGGGAAGGGCAATAAACAACAGGAATTTGTTGGTTTCTCAGCACCAGGGTTTATCACGTGTAAAAATGTAGGACTTTGGAAGCCATTAATTATACATAAAGTCAATAACCAATCTTAATAGAACTTAAAGTGACAAAAGCGATGACATTTAAAAAATCAGCTTCCCCATACCTGGAGTCTGTGTCCATCAGGGAAAGGAAAAAGGCTGGAAACATGCTCTGGCCAAGCAGTAATTGCCACTGCCATTTTCTGATTTCATTAGAGAAAGCTGCTTTCCGTGTAGGTAGATTAGCAAAGGGAGAAATTCTGGATAACAAAGGTCAGGTCTGTGTCTGGGATAACCTGCCCTGCCTGTCAGCAGCAAACAGAGGAATTCGGGGTAAAAAAAAATGAGGATTTGCTCTTTTATGATATTTTAAAACTTACATAAGAGCATATTTTAGCTACACTTTTATTTCCCCCTAAAAAAATGAAGCAGAGTTGTAGTGGACAGATAGGAAAATAATAATGCTAATAGTAATATTAGTAATAGTAATAAATCCTCTGCACTACTGCTGATTTCCAGAGACTGGAATATGACCAAATCTGACAATAATGAATGCATCTGAATTTAGACTTGTATTTCAGTTTGTAAAATTGGTAAGAAATATTATGTACCCATGAAAATCCAAGCTTTAAAAGAAGTTCTAACACCCAATTTAGGCATTTATTCTAATTAATCTTATGCAAGGCGAAGGTCTGCTATGAAGTCATCATTAATTTATATTCCTGCAGCACAGTTTATCTCATTTACTTTGTACCTTATTTTTTCATGGAAGATCAAGAACCAGTTCTTGGCCATTATTCTTGACAGAATCCATTTGAAACGAGCCAGAGGAGTGAGGAAAGCGAGGCGCCCACACGTGGATAAGCCTTGCCAGGTTCTGGACCTTTTTTTCACCTGCCTAATTGAGGAAATATTTTTTGCTCTTTGTTTCCAGGGGGTGGGTGGGTTTGTTTGTTTGTTTTCTCAGGAGTGGGGAATCTCGGTCGGTCCTCGCCCTTGTTCCAGTTTGGAAGAGCAGGCGCCGGGGCTGTTAGCAAGTGACATGCCCAGGAATATAAAAGAGCGCTACATCTTTGGAGCTGTTTCCTGGTATTCCCCAGCATCCTTGTTTGTTATAATTTGAAAGAAGCTATTGAGCTGAAAGGAGGGACAAACAATCTCCAGGCGGACAAAGCCAGGGAGAGCTGGGAGAGGCCAAATTTCCATGAAACACTCGTGTTCCAATTCATATTTAAATGGGCTCCTAAGCAGCTGGACAACCTCTCTGTGGCCGGCCACAGCTGAGCGTTGCAGCCAAGGAGAAATCACAAGCAATTTGCTGAGAGCAGATGAAAGGTGTGTGTGTTTCTGTCCTTTTAGTGCGAGAGAATAAACACGGAACTCGCACAGGATGTCAAGATGTTGGGCAGAGTCTAAGCGCAGCAGAGCAGATTCCCAGGACTGTGGATTGGCAGCGCTTCCTTTGAAGTCATCCAGGTTATGCTGATTTACAGCAGCCGAAGATCAACACAAATATGGTTGTTTCTGTAACTAATTTCGATGCCCTTCTGCTTAATGATTTTTTGGAGGGAAATTATTATTTCTTACAAACGTGCCTAGGCAGCAACCACTCTCAAATAATCATTTAATTTTTGAACGGCTGAATCCTGCAACCCTTTTTAATTTAAAACTCAGGTGGGACGCACCTGGAGAAAGCCCGGGTCAAAAGCGCCTTTTTCCGTATCCTAAACTGACCTCGGGCTACCCTGGTCTTCGGCAGATCCTCATTGTAGTGGAAAGTAGCCTAAATTCTCCCAAATTTGCATCTTGCACCTCCCTAACCGAGCCACCTTGGAGCATAAAGGTGCTTTTGCAGCCCTCACTGCGCTCCTTGCTCTGCTCAAGGTGCCAGAGAGGGCTCTACACCTCCTAAATAACCCTTTATCCTCAGCTTTGCTCTGCCAGAGGCTGTGCTGGTATCTTTGAAGGCATTTTGTCTGCAATCACCGGGTGCAGAGCACCCTTTGTGCAAAGAGAAGCAGATTCCTCAGGCTCCAAAGGAAATTTTTCCACAGTACAAACAGGCATTGGTTATAATTTATCAAGTGACGTTTCTGCAGGTTTATTGTGAGTTATAATTACCATTTGCTTTGAATATGGTTTAATGTACTTCAGAGGCATAACTTAATTATTCTTTGTCCTTGAGTCTCTGTGCTGCAGCCATTTTTATTAAGAAAAATATGAGGAATTACTAAGAATGTTAAAAAATTACTTCTCACAGGAGCTGGGCCAGGTTAAGAGCGAGTTTGTTGCATAACATTCTTTACTCTCTTTCCTGCTATATTTTTAACCATGTGTGAGCTATTTGCTATAGAAATCAAGCAAGGTTTGGTTGATTTTCCTTCCCCCTAACTAGATATTTCTCAAACTATCTCTTCCCTGTTTGAATTTCTTTTTATGTCACATCAGAAGAAGTGTGTGCAGTTATTGGGCAGGAGATTGGGCTTTCCATCTGTTTTTTGCTGAGGTTGGAGTGTGGGGATGGTGTCTGTGATCATAAGAGAATGCTGAGAGTTCCTATGACACTATAAATATTAAAATAATCAAGAACTGGAAAGAATTAACTGGCAGTAGTTTTACACCCCAGTATGAGAGCTAAAACCAAGAGAGAAATTTCATGGCTTTACTTTGACACCATGGAAGGCAGGAAAAGGTGTTTGTGCCTCCAGCTTTGTCCCTGAGCTTCCAGCAGCCTCCACCCATTCCAGGCTCTGGGATAAAAACAACGAAGTGCAAATGATTGAGAATTCCAGAATCCCAGACTGGTTTGGGCTGGAAGGGGCCTCAAAGCTCGTCTCATCCCACCCCTGCCATGGGCAGGGACACTTTCCACTATCCCAGGCCGCTCCCAGCCCCAATGTCCAGATAAATCAGATGGATAAATCACATGGATAAATGAGATGGATAAATCACCCCATTCCGTGGTGCTGGGTTAACGGCTGGACTTGATGACCTTGAAGGTCTCTTCCAACCTGGATGATTTTGTGAATCTGTGATTTCATTGCCCAGGATGTTTAATCTTTAGACACAGTTCTGTATCTGGTGTCTTCCCTGCAAAAGCTGTGCTGTAAACTCCTCATTACAGCCCCCAGACTATTTCTGAGTCTAATTATCATATATTCACTTAAAATCTTTTCCTTGTCCATTGACAAACTTTATTTTCTCTACTCCCCTTCTACTACTGAAGATATTGTAGACCTAAAAACTCTGTAGTCAATGGCTGACCATTATTTCCTCAGTTAATTTTTGAGGTTTAGCTGTCCCATCTATAAATCTGCAATGAGAGGAACAGTCTAAAATAACTATTATTCAATTTATTGCTTGAATATAAAATTAGATAAACGAGCCATTACCTTCCACTTGGATAAAAATGTGGCTGAGTTGATTCTCTTTGTCTGGCCATCGTGCTCATCAGGAAACACTCAGTTATTTTTGGATGGCTACCCCAAATTCCTTGTTTTGGGAATTAGAGCTTTGAGGGAAACCTGAGTAGCTGTTTCACCCAGCAAGGGATATTTCTCAGTAGGAGCACAATAAGCCCAGGACCTGCCTCTGGAATTGGTTGTTGCACACAGTGGGCAGAGTGAAGCTATGGAAAAAAAAAAAAAAGGAAAAACTCAACTTGTGCCTTAAAACCAGAATTTGGCTCCTATGGTAGTCAAACGGACCCTGGTGCCTCGTGCAACAATTTGCATTGCAAATATTTTATTTTGATTTATTTGGAGAGCGGAGTAGGACTGAAGGGGCCAGCAGTCTTTTTGCTGATTTTTGATGAGGTTAAAATTCAGTATCTGAAGTTCATTTTTATTAATAACTCATTTTCTGGCCAGGAAAATATCATAGAGCAAAATTAAATAATAAACCAACCCAGACTGGAAAAGAAAAAAAACCCCAAAACAATATAAAGCCCTCACAACTGACTAATAACCTCACAACATTAATGATAAATATATTATCCTCCTTCAATACTTTCTGTCTTGGGATATGTGATTTCCCAAGGACAAAATCAGTCAAAACTACCTTTGGCTTCCACAGTTTTCCAGAGTTTTCCATGGAGCAAAGTGATTACATGGAGTACATATACTGAATTTCTGGTTCAAGTTGGTTTTACACCAATAAAACCTTGAGTGAGTGTTCTCAGTTAAAGAAAATTGGACCAAATTGCCAAATGGAAAATAAAATTCTTCATGCATTTTTGCCTTTAATAAACAGAAATCTTTACCTAAGGGAGTAAGTGATCTGGATTTGGTGCAAATAATTAAATAAAACAGAGAAATTACTAAGCAAAGCGTTACTTTTTATTTAAAAGGCAAATGGAAAACAAATCTCTAAGAAAGGCAGTGAGCTTGCTTAGTGTTTTCTGTTCAAGCTCTTCTTAGGTTTATCTTGAACAAACAGGGTATTTATTTTCTTTTCTTAATAAGTGGTTTCAAGATAGAAATAATGTCACCAAAATCAGCACAATTAATTGTACAGACCTACAGTAAAAGCTACATTGGCTGCCAGGAGTTGTCCTTAAAATAGACATTTAGCTTTGAAGATCACCAAAAATTTGCAGTTAGGCTGGGGTTCATCCCAAATCTTTGCTGGGAACAGCCATCAATAGTGCAGGAATTTGGCTGTGACTGACTTGAGACCACCCAACTACATTAATTCCCCTCCTAAAATGAAGCGTGGTGGTTTCACTGGTGTGCCTGATGTGGAGACAGTTCCTACCAGGAGAAGATCTGACCTGCAGAAAAGCTCTCTGCTGAGCCTGTGGTGTCAATGACCTTGCTGTAAAACAGAATAATCACTGCTGGCATCTGAATTCCCAAATTAGAAGGAATATGAAGAAGATGTAACGCAGCACCGAGCACACTTCGTTGTGTTGTTCTTTTGCTCTGTCTCTAACCTCATGCCAGGGGCCCTCTTCCAAATAGGTGGCCATAACTTCAAGGAACTGTCCTTTTTTTTTCCAATGGATATTTGACTTAAAGCTTGCAGAGAAACCTTTTGAAGATGCACGAGCAAATTATTCACTTAAAAGTGGGAACACTCCCTACCAAATCCAACAGGGACAGGTAATTTGATAGATGAGTTCACCTAAATGATACTAGCATGTTTCTTATCTCCCTGCCATCGGGTTAAGAGCTGTTGTGCATAACTTTCTTAACCTTAACCTCATCTGTTCATCTCTTGGGACTTCAGATTAGTGCAAGGGATAAAGGAAAATCAATGCCGAGTTTGGTTCTGGTGAATGTTTATGTCTGTATGCAAAGGAAGAAGGGGAGAGAGCTTGAAACCATCCCTTCCCAGTGAAAGATTTTAATTAAATTAGGTCTTAGAAATGTGGAGTGTGATCTTTGCAGTGTTTTGATTTCGCTGAAGATTATGACCAGACTTGCCAAAACCAACTGTGAAGTCTCACATTTGTAAACTCGGCACACGGCGCTCCATGAATCCGATACATCCCAAAGAAAGAGCCCGGGTGCTCCTGTTTACATTCCTAAAGTCTTTACAAACAAGGAGAACAATATCTGCTCTTTACAGATTACTGTGGTCAGGTTCCTGTGTACAGCACAAGTGACCTTTCTGAGCTGAGCAATCTTTAGACACTCAGCGCCGAGGGCTGTGAAAGGCTCGAGGTGTATCAGCTTACTGGGAGTTCATATTTTACACCAAGACTGATTTTTACAGTATCCAGCTGCTGAATATCAAATGATGGAGTTTGGACTGTAAAAGAGGGATTTTCTCTTATGTAAAGACATAGATTCTTCCTACTGCTGACAAGGTGTGTTGTGCACAATCGATGGAGTTTGGGCTATCTCCTCTCTGACTCCTCTTTATCTGTGCTTAGCCTGCTTTGTATCCCTTTCCAAACCAAAGGCATCTTTGTATCAGTGAAGGGAGAGATAGAAGGTGTAACACTTCTGGATTGTGTCCAGAGGGGTCTGGAATATCCCAGTGAGGAGACTCCACAGCCTCTCTGGGCTCTGCTCGGGGCTGGGCACTGCCCAGGGCAGCAGTTCTGCCTCCTGTGCGGGGGAATTGCTGGGCTCAGGCCCTGCCCGTGGCTCTGGTGCCATTGCTGGGCCCCAGAGCAGAGCCCGGGCCCTGCCCTGAGCCCTCCCTGCAGCCAGGGACACCCAGGGACACCCAGGAACACTCAGGGACAGCCAGGGACACCCAGGGCTGAGGGCCGCTCTCGACTGGGGCTCCTCTTGAGGCTGAGCAGCCCCGGCTCCCTCAGCCTTTCCTGGGCACGGAGATGCTCCAACCCTTGTGTGCACCACGGGACTTGGAGATGTGGCACCTTTAGCACCTCCAGTAAGTTCTTTTCATAGAATCATCAAGGTTGGAAGAGACCTCTAAGATCATCAACTCCTTTTATCCAGCTCCAAACTATTCTAAGGGTGTGCACGGAGCCTGGCTCAGCTCAGCCTCTCTTCCTGCTGCTCCTGGCCCCGGTGCTTGTCTGGTGGCCCAAAGAAGCTTCTGTCAAGGAGGGTTTCATACATTCCTAGGGAAAAAGCCTCGAGGTCATTTTGATTTAGATGGTTTGAACACATAAAGGCAGCACATGTCAGTGCAGTGATGATCTTGGGTGAGGATCTGTTTTTCTTGAGCTTGTGGGGGATACAGCAAAGTGGTGGAGGAAAACAACTGCCTGAAAAAGGTCTTTTAGCTCCTTGAACAGGGAAGGATTATGCAGGGAAGGACCAATAAATCAAGCACTCGATGGGTATTCATTAGCTTGGTTTTGGGATAACACCGGATCTTCCCAAACACATTTTGCTTTCACCGTAACAGCTTTCCTACTCCAAATGCCCTGTGGTAATTCCTGCCATGCAAATAAGGATCAAATCTTCATTTTCATAGGGTAATGGGCTTTTTCCTTAGAAAACACCTGAAAAAGAAGGCTTTTGCTGTGTAAGCTTAATTTTAGTGTATTGATGGATCTTCTGGAAATAGAAGTCTGAACAACATCAAGGCTGGGAAAGTTCATGGATTTATCCCAAGTTTGCAGCTTGACTCAGAGTTTATTTTCTGCTAAAAGAAACGTGAAAACACATATAGAAAATGTACAATCCCAGTTCTATTATAGAATTCACATATGCAGCTATTAGAGAGATAATTAATGTCTCAGGCTATCAGTGAGGGCTGTTCTGCTTCTCAAAACCTGGTTAGGGGGAGGCAGATAATGATAGAAACATCCTGTGAGATTGTAACCCAGACGTTCTGGTGGTTGAACTTGAGGAAAGGGCACATATTATCAGCTGTATTTTGTTCTCAATTCACTCCAGGAGACGGTGAGAAAAATGGTCTAAAACCGGGCGATCGATAATTTGTATAGTGAACACAGTGTGCCGTTAAGAGGTCTAATCTTTAGATCTCTTCAAACATCAGGTGAGACGGGAGAAGGATGACTACGGAGGAGGAAGCAACCCGAGGTGCAATTCATGAGAACAAAGGCTGAAAGCGATGTCGAACTGCTTTAATTTGCATTAGAAAACCGGATAGGTCACAGAGCCTGGCTGGCTGGTCATTTGTAGAGAGTTTGTTACAAGAAAAGCTGGCGTAGGAACGGAATTGATCCAGTCACAGAGCCATGAACACCTTCTGTGGGGTATTTGCTCCCGCGCATCCTTCTGCAGTCAAGTTTTGAGTTGCAGATCAGAGCTAGAGGTTTCCAGCTACTGAAGCTGCTGATTGCCTTTCCCAGCTTGCTGAAGTCCCTGAAGCGCTGAAAAGAACTTCTTGGGGGATATTCATAGAATCAGGATATCCTGAGGTGGAGGACACCCGCAGAGATCATCGAATCCAGCTCCTGGTCCTGCTCAGGACCCCCCCAACAATCCCACCCCGTGCCTCAGAGCATTTTCCAAGCTCCTTTTGGGCTCTGGCAGGCTTGGTGCCATAAACGCTTCCCTGGGGAAGCTGTTCCAGTGCCCAGCCACCCCCTGGGGGAAGAATTCAGCCACTTCCCAGCCACTTCCCTGGGGGAAGAATATTCTGCAAAAAAATTACCTCAATCAGCAAAGAATAGACAGAACACATGACATTAATAAAGACCTGAACAACCCTCTCTAGAAGCTCTTTTCGAGGTCCCGGTGTTTGAAAGAAAAGCACAGCCCAGTAATTCCTGTGTCGGTGTTTTTACAACAGGACAAAGAAATAAAGTTCCTTGGTGTTACAGAGAAAACAAGGTAAGAGACACCAGCTCAGCTTTGAAGGTTGAATTTGGCTTTGCCATTCTTTAATTAATCTATTAAGTAATTTTACAGAATCATAGACCCATCGAGCTCCACCGGGCCAGAAAGGGCTGTTGGAATCACTTAAAGTGTAATGTGAATCATAAGATTTCCCGGAATTGCTGAATTTGTTTGAATGGAATTTGAGTTTAATTTCATTAAGTTAATCTTTTAGAGGGAAAACTTAATCTCAGTTTCAAACCAATGGGTTCACTCCTGTGAGGGAATAGTCCAGGGAAGAATTTTTCTTGAGCAAAGGACTAAGTAACCTGAATAGCAATGATATTGCCTTTGTCTCCTTGTGCTATTTAAGTGGTGATTAGGTCTGAACTTGACTTTTAAGGCAAAAATACACTTCTAGGGGTGACTTCCTGAGTGAGAAGATCTTTCAGTTCTGTAGGTCTGAGTAGATTAACAGACTGTCTATAAAGTGAGGGAAGAAAATAAGAAGGGAAAGAGGAAAAAGCCAAGGAGAGAGTAAAACTGGGAATTGGAAAAACAGTTCCTGTTCCAGATGAAACATTTTGTTATGTATGATGGGTGTAAAGGCAGTTTGCCCGATGGCTTTGTATTTATCAAGGCATTCTGTGAAACATGGCATTGTTCCTTACAGGAAATAAAGAACAAGGGATCTCCTTATTTCTTGCATACTCGTGTCGAAAGGGGTATGAAGTTGTGATGGGGAAGTAATCACTCCAAAGCACAGCAATCTTGAGGTATTTCCTTTTGGAGCTGCACAGCTTTATCTAAAAATGAGGCTGCTTGGGCTGGGAGGATGTTCTGACCCCCACAAGTTGAGCCTGGGTTTATTTTTATTTTTTTAATTGTGAGTTTTTATTAAATATCTTTAGTGTACTGACATAATTCAAACCTTTGCTTTGCAGGAAGGTTTTAACACCCCTCTGGGGAGAGCCTGGGCCAAAACCTGAAGGTGCTGAGTATCTGCTACCACATCCAAATTCACACTTCTCACTTTCTATCCTTTTCTCCAGAAGTTTTATGCCTGAGCCTTCTCATTGTCATACTCCACTGCTAACTCAGCTGGACTGAATGCAGAAAACAAAATCCCAGATTATTCTGAGCTGGAAGGGAACCAGAAGGATCATCAAAGTCCAGCTCCTGAAAGTCCTAAACGACTTGTGCACCAGTGGAGGAGTCTTGGACTTGGCTGAGCAAACAGACAAAGAGAGGCTGTCCTAAACTTTGGGCTCTTGAGCTGAGGGTGGCCAAAGTCACAAGCTGAGCAGTGTCCTGAGTATCTCATACTCTGAGTATCTCATACTCTGAGTATCTCATACCCTGAATCCTGAATTCTGCTGTTCAGTGTGAGGAAACACCTCACTGACAAGTTCGAAGAATACATCCCCTAAAATGATGTTTTTCTAGCAATGACTTGTTTGGGGTTTGTTTAGTTAAAACTTGAGCAGTCTCTGAATAATTCTCCCTTTCTCAGCTGGGCTTGAGAGGCTCCTGCTCCTGAGAGGCCCTTTCAGGCAGTAGATCATGGCAGGAGCATTGCAGGAGTGGAGGCAAAGAACTGATGGGCATTTTCACTTCATTTTTTCTTTTTTTTTTTTTTTTCTTTCTTAATCACTGACAAGATTTTTCTACATTTTAGAACTGATGGGCATTTTCACTTCATTTTTTCTTTTTTTTTTTTTTCTTTCTTAATCACTGACAAGATTTTTCTACATTTTCTGTCCATTTGGTCCAAAGTTTGGTGTCTGTACTTCGCTGGGCTTTCCTTGTGCTGGCTGCATAGCACAGAGCATTTGAGAAAGCAAAGTTTGCTGAAGAGGGAGCCTGAAACAGCTGCCAGGGCTGACAACTGAAAGGCACAAGTGGGGACAAAGCAGAGCAGACGGAGCCATGTGGGAACATTAACACTTGGGAGGGACTCTCTTCCTCCCTCCCCTCTTTCTGAAGAAGAGAAAGAAGCTGGGTCTTTGTCCAAAAAAACACTTTAAGCATTTGCTTGATCTTAAAACGTGAAAAGATTCTTTCTATCTTCATCCACTCCTATGGTTTTCTGTTACTTGGATGTGCATTTAAGGGAATAAATGCTCTTCTCTTTGATCCTGTACTTAAGGAAGATGAACCATGTTTTTCTCTCCCTGCAAATACAGAAATCTGTTCGTTATGTCACAGCTGTGCCAGCAGATTTCCAGGAAACTGAACACGGTGTGTTTGTGTTTAGTATTCGGGATGTTGCACCATGCCTTGATTAGCAGGGAAAGTTATCACATGGAAAAAGTGTGGAGAGATTGTTTTGATCTCATCTTGCACCGGATTGGGAAAGGAGAAGGATTAAAGTGCCTTAACCATAAAGCTTGGCAGCGATTGTGGAGAGCAAAAATGAAAATAGTTTAAGAGAACAGTGCAGGCAATAACTCACTTGGGGGGTCGGCAGAGGACCAGAAGAAGTGGCCAGACTGACATTGCTTGGTTTTATTAACTCATCCATAATTAGCCCATAGCTTAGATACAATTTAGCTTGTGCCATATGGGCTAATATAGTGCTGAAAGTTACCCCCCATGCAGGTGACAGTCTGTCACACTGAAGGAAGATTAGCATAAAACAAACAACAATGCACCCTTAATGACAGTGGCACCATTTGCCACGCCATACTTGAGGATGGGGAAGCACGGCCATTATAACCCAATCTTCAAGATTTTATTAAGTAGAAATAAAAGCAGTGTGCACACAGACCCCCCCCTATAGCCCAGTGAATTCTTCCTTCAGCTCTCAGCCAAACCCGTTGTGTATTTGGGGTTTTTTTAAAGATATTTAATTAAAAAAAAAAATGGTAAAAATACCTAATGTAGGTATTTATTCACAGCTTTGCTGGTATTCCTTGGAACAGTGTGTAGAATGAGCTGTTCTAAGTAAAATATGTTGGGCAAATGCATCCTGATGGTTTGTGCCTTGATAAAGGTGGAACAGAGTCATTGTTACTCTCAAATAAAAATGAGAAAGTTCCACTGTATGTGCTCATCAACTCGAGTAGAACTTTTCAGAGTAGATATGAATCTAACAGCCAGCTATGGTGTAACTGTGCAGGCAGCACGTGTTTGTGAGGAGAATTTATCCTGCAAAGAAAGTGAGCCACTGTCTTTAGTGATTCCCTGTTATTGAATAGGAATTGCTCCATTAAAATGATCCCCACGCGTTGTTGATCCATCCTGCATTTATGGTAATTTGCCTACGTATTGCCAATATTTTCCTTTTTAAATCAAGGAGGAAATTTGGTGCCAGAGCCTTTCCCAAATGGTGCTGAGCTCCTGACACAAAGCAGCAGAAGCCATTAGCATTCTCAGTTAAGGCTGATCAGTCGTGCTGTTGAGCCATTCCTTCTCTTCCTCCCAACATATTTGCTTTCCTGTGCTTCCCAGATAAAAGGGAAGCTCCCCCTCCACTAAGTTTTCTGGACTTTTCTTTTGAAAGGCAGCCTGCTCATTTTAAATATTTTAAATGAAGTGAGTTTTGCTATGCAGACAGGAGCTGGCTTTTTTTTCTCCCAGCTCTCATCGGCTATTTATGTGACTCCATGGTTTTCAAATGGTATAATGCTGGAGGATGCCAAATGTCCTGCCATTTAATAACCAGTAGCATACAGAGCTCTTTTCAAAATGCCACCGCTCTGAGCATCTGTTGTTATTAAGTAAGATGATCAAATTTTGTGCAGGACTTCAATTTTGCTTTTCACATCACTTATAGAGCAAGAATAATATGCAGTCTGTGTATAGAACTAATGTGTTGGGCTCATTGAGCCAGTTGCTGGGTTTTGTGTTCTGCTTTATTGCAGACTGTAAAATAAACTTTGGCCTTTTTTTAATAAATGTTATAAAAATGCTCTGTGAATCAGGACAGTGTCAGCAATTAAAGCCATTTAACATCATAATAATTAAAAATGCAATACTCCAGCGTAGTCAGCGCTGGTTCACATAAAAAGCCACATTGTTGGTCCTTAATAATTACATTATTTGACAGACATGCTAAAGAAGAGGGAAAGGTGCACGTTGTTAGTATCAGATGAGCAACTAATCCTTATTGTTCCTGGAAATTGCTGTAGCATCCCTTACTATCCCTGCTTTCAGCTAACAGATGTGCAGGAATGTCCTCGGCTCTCCATCGCTTTTCTCTCCAGCAGAATCTGACTGACAACACCACCACCAGGGAACAGCTGGGCCGGAGCACATCATATTTTGCTGGTCGGCAAAGAAGCTGATTAGGCTATGGAGTACCTAATTGGGTAAGATGCCCCTCATTTTCCAACTATAAAATTCAGAGAGTGTAGAGCAGAAAAGAGCGGCTGGGCTGGGAAGAGCCGTATGTTTGTCCCGCAGCACAACTGGACCTTTCAAATGAGCGAGGCTTTTACAGCTGTGGTTTGGGGCTGTGCCCGAGCTCGGTGTTGTGCAGGGCCAAATTTTTGAGAAGAGATTTAACTCAGACTTAATAACATTTAAATTATACCCCTGCATCTCAGCCCGTTCCCCCTGCTTTTCCTAAGTCTGCAAAGGCAGAAGGGCAGCTTTCCCCATGGCGTTCATTTTTGGCATGGAAAAATTAAGCAAAAGGGAAAAAAAAGCACAGATTTTACATATTTAGGTTGTTTGGGGTTTTTTTTTTTCCTGAATATTGGAAGTGTGGGATTGTCCCTGGTTTCATTGTAATGTAGCTGCTATAGAACCAATGTCACCTTCAGGTGAGATGGAGAAGCCTTGGTTGCAGGATTGTGGATCCTCACATATCCTAAGGGAGTGGGGTCTAAAGAGGTTTGGGAGGAGCATCCTTATTCCGACCTCTGGAAATCCTGGAAAACACAGAGTGAAAATTGACTCTCCTGAGGAGACAATTTGCTTTCTCTCTTTTCCTGGGGTGTCCAAGAGCTGCTCCTGTTCCTCTGTCTGTCTGGAAACACCCCCACACTGTGGCATAAGATTTTTCTTTGTTTACTCCAGTTTCAAGCCTGTTAGGGTTGGATTTTTTAACTTTATTTATTTCCAGCACCCCGAGCTTGCACTGTAGCAATGGGGACTCAGAGGGTGGAAAGTCCTTTTAATAAAACGTGCTAAAAGAAACTTCCAACCAGATCTTACAAGGCCTTGTATCAAATACCAGTGATACTGGGAATATTCTAGGGCAGAATAAAGTCATTTAGAATGAAAACCTCATTTCTCTGATTTCTCTTTTTAAAAAAACATGTAGATGTGGTGCTTGGGGACATGGTTTAGTGGTGGGTTAGTGGCTGGACTTGATGATCTTAGAGGTCTTTTCCTTAATGATTCTATGATTTTCTGATTTTTGCCTTCACCTTGTATATTCTGAATTGATTTTAATCACCTCTTGCAAGTAGTATTTGCTATTCTCCAAGGAAACCAAGGAGTCAGCAGCATAAGTTTGATGTTGGGATACAGGAATAATAAAGATCCTGGAATTTCACAAGTCATGAGTTAAATAATGTCAAAACTGTTCTGAAGGCAAACAAATCAAAAAGTAACTGAGGACATGGAGAGTTGTTTTTACATCTTCACAGGTGTTGTCTACAGGACCTTTGGCAGATTTGTTCTTCCCAAGGTCTGGAGTGATGGGTTCAGCACATCCAGTGGCCAGCAGCCATGTCTCCAGTGAAGTTTTGGGGCAAAGGAGCAGTGGCACATCCCCAAAACCACTTACAAGTATTTTAAAAGCAGTGAAAGCACCTGAAAGGCCAGAGCCCCACGAAAACCTTTCTACCTTGGACATAATTTGTTTGTGGGCAATTATTTTAGTTCAAATATTAACCTTAGATTTTAAACAGATTGTAATTTTGGAAGGAAATAGCCATAATTGCAGGACAGAAAGGGATTTGATTTGCAGTTCTGGACATGAGTCTTGAGCACCTGAAGAGTCTTTAGGTGAAGGTATAAAAGAAGCACATTATCCCCTGATTAACCTGAATGAAATAATGGAAGTAGAATTCCATCTGCCACCGAAATCATAAATAATAAATACATGATTAAATCAATAAACTGAGTGAAACAATGAATTTTTGATCTTATGTTGTGATTAGAGCCAGCTCTTTCTTTGGGACATATTAAACCATATTCACAGCACATTCCATTTGGGTTTTTTAATAGGTGATCTGTTTCTTTTTCAGGAAGTTCACATGAAGTTTCTGAACCTCCACTTTGTCCCCTGGGGAGAAGCAGCCCGGAAATAAGGTGAAAGTGTTCTGAAAGAAATGAGGAAATCTCAAAAGGAAAAAAAAAAAATCGCACATTATAGAAATCCTGGTAAATAAAATATAACCAAGGAGCAGCATGGGAAGCATTTAACCCATTGCACACCAGTTTTCCCTACTGCCAGCACATGGAATGAGGGTTGAGGAATGTCAGGGAGTACAGGTCTGTGTATTAGTGACATCAAATTCCACAGCAATGTTAACAATTAACAATAAAATAACAGACAACGTATTGCAGCAGGGACAAAGACATAAAATCAGTGCTAGCTGAGGCCTTCATGGCAGCTGATCCTAATAAGGATTAAGAGTAGTGTTTCAGTAAGAAAATAACACTAATTCTTTGAAGGTTCAGTTTTGGAAAGCTGGGGTGGCTCAAGAGGCTTCTGTTGTGCAGTTCTGCATCTGTATGGCCAATGAAATTCCAGAACCTCCCTTGGTCTACAAGAAACCTGAAAGAGAACTTTATTTTATAGTTACAGGTCCATTAATGTATGCTTAGGAACATCTGTAGGACCAGACCCAGAGGTGTCTTAGGAGATCTGGTCTGATGAGACCAAGCTGGACCCTGCACCTTTTGAGTTTCTTCCAAGTGGGTTGTACTAAATCAGAGTTTTTTGTCTCAGATTTGAAAAATGCCATTTCCACTCCAGTCCGTGACCTCTGCCTTGATGACAGTGGGCCATCAAGGAGGTGAGGAGTTCCTGTAAAGGTGAAGAACCTTAAAGCCCATCCAGTGCCACCCCTGCCATGGGCAGGGACACCTTCCACTGTCCCAGGCTGCTCCAAGCCCTGTCCAACCTGGCCTTGGACACTTCCAGGGATGGGATAGCCCCAACTATTCCCTGCCTGGCTTGGCTCCATCATTCTGGTGTTCTCCTGCTGTTCTTGCCAACAGGGAAACCCCAGAAACCTCCAGCCCTTTATACCTTTCTGTAACCTGTGCAAATCCCCTGAGTGTTCATGTTCACCATGAACCTCTGTACCTCTTATAAATTATTTTTTTTGCCCATTGTCAAGATTTGGAAATGATTTATTGGTGCAGTTTTTGCAGCAGGACTGAAGCCTCTGTGGCCTCTCTAGTTAAATTCCATACAGACTGTCTTGGCCAGCTCAAAACCCACAGCTCTTGGCTCATGGCTGGGTTTTCATGAACTGCTTCAGTAAAGCTGATATTTTTTAACATAAATTTTCATAGACTCATAGAATTCCCTGAGCTGGAAGGGATCCATAGGATCATCCAGTCCAGCCCCTGGCCCTGCACAGACCCCCCAACAACCCCAGCCTGGGCATCCCTGGCAGCGCTGTCCCAACGCTCCTGGAGCTCTGGCAGCCTCGGGGCCGTGCCCATTCCCTGGGGAGCCTGGGCAGTGCCCAGCACCCTCTGGGGGAAGAACCTTTCCCTGATATCCAAACTAAACCTCCCTACAGAAATATTAAAATTAGACATGTACAATTACACTTGTTCATCAGAATTTCTGCTGCTCCTTTATTGGAAAGCTGCAGAAGGAATAGGACGAGCATTTTCTTGGTTCATCATGGGAATGGATCTCCTGCCCTCACAAAGGGATTTTGGCTGCTTTTTGGGCATCTCTTGCTTGCAAGCACTTCCCTCTAAACCCCTTCTATCACCAGCACTGGTTCCTGCTATTCCTTCCACACTAGGCACCAATCCTTCAGCTCCCATTCCCCTTCTCCCACAGCCAGTTTCATAAGTACTGACAGTCTGACTGAATTTAGAGGACACGAGAAATCTTGACATTCAACTTGTCAACATTTCTGTCGCTGAGCCTGTGTTCCCATGACTTATTTTTTAATGCAAATCAGAAGATGATTAGCTGTTTTCTCTCTTCATTGTGTTTATTTTTGCTTGTTCTTTGGGCTGTTTTTCATGCCTCATCTTGGCTGAATTCTCTCCCATTTTTCTCCCTTCCTGTGCATTTCTGCTCTTGCTCTGTTCTCTGCCCTTTGTTCTCAGTCGCTGTTTTTCCCCCTTTTCCCTTTTGTGCCTCTCTTGCATATTTTGTGGTGCTCTATCATCTCTGTTCTTTGTCTTTACTTTTCTTTGTCTTTTCATTTTGCCTATCTTTGTTCTGTGTCCTCTTTGGTGTCTCCCTGTTCTTTGTCTTCTTTTTTTCCTTGTTCTTTCTTTTCCTCTGTCTGTCTCTTTTTATGATTCCCTTTTATCTTCGTTGTGTTCTGAGTAGGTTTGTCTTGATCTTTGTCTTTGCAGAGAACGTGCTCAAATGAAGACAAAACACGCCATTCAAACAGAAATTGCTTATTAATTATAACATGGACACACTGCCGAAGCCCAAGCCTCCCACAAAGCCAGCAAACCAACTCACAGGAATTTCCAGGCCATCCTGGATTCTTCTGGGCATCTGGGCTATATGTAGGGCCCTGTGGTTGAACACCCAGCACCTAAACCCCATCCTATCCCACTCCCCTCTCTCTGGCTCTCAGTCCATAAATCCATCCAAACTTTATCACTGACCCATGAAGACTTGGGTGCAAAATCACCAGAGTGAGGTATCCGGTTTTGCAGCAGCTATGAGTAAAAATGTGTATTTTGGTCTCCAATATGGGATCCACACGATCACCATGTCCCAAGTGTTCCCCTTCCTCCTGTGGTGAGGGGTATAATTTACTGCAGATGTCTCTGACCTACATCATCAGCTCCGAGTTATCAGTTGCTGCTAGAAGGAATGGTTTAATTTAGTAACCAGCTCTGCTGGGAAGGGGTATCTGCTGCAGCCATGTGGAAGGCAGGATTCTGTGGTGCATTTGGTGCACAGTCCAGAGTTATTGTTGTCAATTCTTTCATATTTGAAAAACAAAACATCTTAAAAATGTGGAAACAGGAAAATCACAGGCAGAGGTATTTTGGTAAAGGAAGTTCTTCTTGGTCCTGAAATAAATCTTTCTGTGATCTCTTTGAGCTTTGGAAAGATTAGTATGATCTCAAAGTTAAAGCTCAAAAAGGAAAAGTTCACATAAAAAAAAGTTTAGCTTTTTGTTCATTTTCCCACCCATTTCTGCCCTCTAATAATTCATGGAAATCTCTCTGCATGTGCGATATTTGATTAATCCCCATTAAAGCCTTGGCTGAAAAACAAACCCCAGATCTTGGAGTTTGCCCTGTTGGTGCTTTTACCTTCTTTATTTTTCCTTCCTTCATTTATTTGTCCTCAGGAGGGGCCTGAGAGCCACGTCACGTTCTCTCAGTGCAGAATGGATGAGTCGGGGGAAGTTCCCCAGGGAAGAGGGGCTGGGTGCTCTGAGCATCCCACTGCAGCCTGTGCTGGGTCACCACTTCCCAGGGATTCAGGGAACCTTTCCTGCCCTGTCTGCCTTTCCAGGCTGCTTCTCTTTCCCTGTACCTTTGCTGTTAAATTGTCACTCTCCTGGCCAGGCTGTGGTATATAAATAGAAATCTCATATCTTCTACCTGCTGTGCTCTGGGGAAGCCCCAGCACACCCAGCACATCACAGACCTCTGCAAGCTGGCTGTAGGACCCGGCCACAATATTGCAACAAATAACCTGGCTCTGATGTGAATTGTCTCGGAACTGGGAAATGCTGCAGGTTCCCCGGAGGCTGCAGATCGAGCCAAGCCCAGGTTGGGCTCTTCGTGCTTCTTCCTCCTCCTCGCTGTGGTGAGCAGCATCCCTCGCTGTGGTGGTGGATGCAGAAGTGGGATGGGGTCTCTCCTCACCTCTTCCCATTGTGGTTAGGGCACGGTGCTGCTGGGGAAGGGCTGTGGGAATCAGGAGGTTCTCCGATCAGTGTGTGACAGCACCCATCCCCTACAAGCTGAAAGGATGTTCCCCTGCTGGTCCTGGCATGTGCACTTTTGAGGAAGCACAGGTGATCTCCCATTCTGCATAAATATGCAGGAATTACAGGTTTCCCAGGCTAGATATTTTTTGTCTTAATAATGTTGATTTAAATTTTACTTAAATATTAATAAAGTGATTTAAGACCAGGCCACTTAGGCCAAATATACATTAAAATTCCCCCTTTTTTCCCCCCCTATTTTAAATCCTCCTCCTTCAGTTTATTCCCTGAGGGAGGGTTTGGGTCCTGAACTCATTGTGAGATCTTCAAACACATAATAAGAATTAATCACCATTAGTCCTCTATTTTAACAGCTGCTTCCTCCCCCCCAAACCAGTACAGCTGTAAACTTCCCTCCCTCTGCCGACACTGTAATCCCATTACAGCTGCAAACTTCCGCACGGAAAAAATCCGCAGGTTGCAGCTGATTTTGAAACAACTCACATTTCTTAATTGCTCAGGTCCGGGTGGGAAGAGGGGGATGCAGCTCCTGGCTGGTGGCAGCTGGAGGAGCATGGTCCTTCCCAAGCACGAAGCCACGGCGCTGCCGTCGCTCGGCATCACCACGAGAGGTGCAGACCCCACCTCAACACAAACCCCGTCACTTGCATCAGCCTCTACTTGTGCCTTCATATTCCTGGGAAAACAAGTTTGAGTTATTTATTAATAATGAGAAGATATGTGCCTGCTCGTGGAAATTTCCCGTTTCCTCCTGGCACTTTCTTGTACTTTCTCCATTCTAATATCTGCCCTTAGATTGCAATTATTTTATTTTTCTACTTTTTAGCATTAAGGTTTGAGATAGATAATTATTTTGCTTAATAGTAAATTTCACTGCAACGTGCCCAGAGGGATCTGAAATAAAAGGTATTTAAAAATCTACCATGTTAGAAAAGTAAAATAATTTCAGCTAATGAGATTATCAAGGATAATCGGTTTACAAAAGCCCATTATGCGACAGATTCATTGATGTCTTAAAACAGAAAAGGAGAATCCTATTTATTTTTTGAAATGGTGTAGAATAAATTGCTTTTCCGAATGTAAAAGGCTGGTTTTCATATATTTTTTTTTAAATGTGATGATTTCTGTAGCCCCATCTGCTGTTCAGTTTCAGAAGTAGCCAGAGGAAGATTTGGTGAAATGCACGTTTTTCTGTGGGAAATTGGTGATGGGTGACGCTTGACCTGTGGATTTGACTGGGGATTCTAAGGAAGGGCTTCATCTCTTTCACAGTTTGTGGGAAGAGGTTGGAGTGGATTGGAAGTTCCCACTTTCATTCATCCGTGGCATATTGTGGAGAAGGAGGAGGACGAGGAGGAGGAGGAGGAAGAGTAGAGGTCAGTGTTGAGGGTTGCTCATGCTGAAGTAACCATGGAGGCCCAACTAACACAGCTGTTTCCTTATCCCAGCAAGCTCAAATGGCTCCAAGAGAAATGGGGTGGGATGCTCCAGGAGAAGACAGGTCATTGCAAGGCCCACACCTCTGCAGGGTGCAGAGTTGGGTCATTTTAGAGGTATGGAAGTTCAGCGGGATATTTTCCTTCCGTTTTCGCTGTGAACTTCCTCAGAGATGTGTGTTACACACGGGCTTCGTGTGCTTGAAGAGGTAGAAGGGTTGATTTGTCCTGAGGAGAGTTGAAAGATGCTCCAACTCTACCACAGTCTAGTAACATTCCAGCCAGACCACAGGCCCAGCCCTTACAAATAAACAAAATTATTAATTGCTGTGTTACATAAATTAAAATTCATGTGTATAAAGCTGCAGCATTGAAAAAAATCCCCAAACTATAATAATGTCTACTTTATCTGCTGTGGTTTATTGTTTAGACCATACCTGGAGTGTGGCTGGTGGGGCTTAGACACGGAGTCTCTTCCAGGACTTTTGCTCCACGATGATGTGGAAGGTGACTCTTCAGTAAGCAACACCAAATGATTTCAGACTTGTATAAATAATACACGTTCTGTCTCCTGTGATGGAGTGATGAATAGCATTGAGAGTGATTGATTTGCCGACACGTGGCGGTGGCTGGAACAGTCCGTGCTGTCCTTGGATCCCTCAGACTGGTCCTACCTCTCCCACAGCTTTGTTTCCCCATGGGAGTAGGGTTCTCCAGCCCTGTGTGAATGTCAGGTCTTGGCTTGGCCATTGAGGGGGATGATGGGGACACACAGATTGAGCCCATTCCCACCACGGCGTCCTCTGCCTGTGCCTGCCTCGCACATGGAGACTTTGTCCCCCAAAATGTGGCTTTTGCACAATCTCTTTCGCTGCAGCTCAATCCTCTGCTTAAAAGGTTCCCTCTTCTTTTTTTTTCCTTTAATATTTAGCAGAAAATAATTCTGCAATGAGCTTTATTAAAGCAGCAGGATAGATTAAAAAATGAAATATGTTTAGCAAGATTTGGGGGGAAGGCTGGAGTAATTAATTTTCAATAATACCTGGCATTTCCAGAACTCCTTTCATCCCAAGATCACCAAACAGTTTACAGACATTAATTAATTAAAGCATTATGATGCCCCAGTGTGGGGCCATCGCTGGCATGTCTGACTCAGACAAACTCCCTCCAATTCCCTGGACAACCGAGCAGTATCCACTCCTCTGCCTGCACCAGGGCTATTCCTCTGAGCAAATACTGTTCAGCTTTCCCAAGGTTTGCACTGTGTGGCCCTATGTAAATATTTTCCAATAAGTTTGATTATTTGTCTTTTATTCTCTATCAGGAAAACCCCAAATATCTCCGTAATAAAATTTCCAGAGTGTGTTTACATGAGGGTAGTTCGGATGATTAGTTTCTGATTCAGCTGCCCATTAAAGCATCCCTGCTCCTGGAAAACTCCCTTTGCAGGCTGGGAGCTGGACATGCATTTTAAGCTTGGATCTTGGGGTGAGTGCAGTAAATCATGTGGGAGAAGAGGAGAGGGGTGCAAATAACGTCACACTCCTGGAAATCCCCCGTGGAGTGTAAGTTGGGTGAAATCTTATGAAAGCTGTAGATTATCCAAACTTTCTGCACTCGGATGATTTGATTCATGAACGCGTAAATAGATAGATAGCTAGATCCATCACGGGGGTCCCTGGGGAGCAATGGAATGGTGTTTGTGATTGGAAAAATATTATAAAAGAGCTCACGTATGGCCAATAGTTGGGCAGTTTTGTAGCGCCAAGATAAATAGGAAAGAAATGGCATTTCATGATCGCATTTTTAAAGGACGGTGGAAGTTACCAAAGCAGGAGAAATGGATGTGCTGGAGTGATGCAGCTGCATTCCCGTGTGGCAGTGCTGCCACTTGGGCACCAGTTAAACCCCTCACCCCGCATCCTTGGGACAACAGGGGGGCAGTGTATTCACGGGGAATCACAGAATTGTTACAGTGAGAAAAGATCTCCAAAATCATTGAGTCCACCCTGTGCCCCATCCCTACCTTGTCACCCAGCCCAGAGCACTGAGTGCCATGTCCAGTTGTTCCTTGGACTCCACCACCTCCCTGAGCAGCCCATTCCAGTGTCTGGAAACCCTTTCCATGAAGAATTCTTCCCGATGTTCAACCTGAATCCCCTCTGAATGACTGTACTGTGATGTTTGACCCCTCCTTGGCCTAATACCTTCCAGTTTGGTTGGGATATTCAGAAGCAGGATCAGCCTTGAAGGATTTGTTTGTAATGGAAGAGTGAAAAAAAAAAAAACAAAAATTGGGATTTGTTTGTTTGTTTGTTGGATTGGCTATTTTCACATAAACCAAATGAAAAACAGCCTAAAAATGTAAAGTCCCTTTCATTACCTGTAGTCTGACCATAGTATTTCCTGGTTAGGTTGGCCAGCTCCAAGTTTGCCTTTATTCCAACTTGGAACCATGATGGAGAAGAGACATTGGACGTGTGGCAGGAGGCACAGGGAACCATGTCCTCAGTGCCACTGTGAATCCATGTCCCAAGCCACTCTTGGCACCTCAGCCCATCCATCCATCAGCCTGCAAACAGAGAAATGTCAGGGGGTGCTCGGGAAGGTGACGCCCATGCAGCAGCCTCTGGGCTGGGAAGGAGGGAGATGGGGATGCTGCCCTCCTCCCTGCTTGTTTACCCTATGGCAAGTGCATCTTCGGGGAGCGCTGTGACTCCGAGATATGAGAAGAAATTCTTCGGTAAACACGAGTGACATTTGGCATATAAATAAGTTAGGGAATACTCCTGCACAAGCAGCGCAGGTCAACAGTGATCTTTTATCTCCTGGTGTAAAATCGGCTGCTTTGGAAATGGAAAAAAGTGCAAAGTGTTTGTGCAAGGGGTGGTGGAACTGAGGATCCTGGTCCTGGTCCAGAGTGAGCAGCTTCACTCCTCTGCCCTATTGGTTCTGGGAAATTCCAGGGTGTGTCAGATGGATTTCTCCACAACTTTCTTTTTTTTATTATTCTTTCCCTATTTTTTTCCTACTATTTTAAAAAATTCCTCTCCTTTTTTTATTTCTTTTTTTTTTATTTCTCCTTTTTTTCCCTATTTTTTTCCCAGTTTTTTTCTATTTTTCCCTCTTTTTTTTTCCCCCTCCTTTTTTCTTTTCTTTTTAAAAATATGAGTAATGTACAACAGAGCCCTTTGGAGAGTAAATACTGATTTGCAACAACACAGTAAACAAATAACAGGGGAACAGGCGTGGAGCCTGTATATCCATACATCCATAAAATCCTTTGCATCCACACATGCGCACCCGCGTTCTTATTGTGTAGGTTTAGCTAAGGGGATTTACCTCCTTTTTAATATTTTTGAAGGCTGCTTTATGATCCTGTTGACCTGCTATTAGCAAAAGCTTAGCTTTCAACAAAGGTAATTAAATTATAAAATCACTGCTGCAATCATCAAACTACTCATAAAACAAGAAATGAAAAAAAAAAAAAATACCCTGAAATAAAAATCTTGCAGGCTTCTCCTCATGTAATATTGCTCCCTGATGTTAATTACATTTAAATGGGAGAGTACTATTTTGGTATCATTCATACGCCTCCAAAAGTACTTTCCAGTTTATCATACCTGTCAACCCCAGTGCATCACAGGCTAATACTTTATTAAGAAAAAAATCATTAGGGAGCTGCTGATCCCATTTAAGTACATTGGGCAGAATGTAAGACTAATTAAAAAGCATATTTTTACATTATTAATTTCTGAGTTTCACACTTAATGAATGTGAAATGACAGGGCTACTATTTTTATATTCAGGCTCTCTGGGCTCTTCAGCCAGGGGAATTCAATTCTGGGGATTTTTTGCAAAGATGCTTCTTGGGAGATTTGTTTTCAAGAACAGCTAAGCTTTTTTAGCTGTGCCTTTTTCTGGGAAATTATACCAAAGCATATTACAGCCACTTAAAAAGAGTAGTTAAATAGATGTTGTGTTGGGTTTTTTTCATCACACTGCTATAAAAGTATTTTAGATGAGGTATAAAATATGGTTTTTAAATGATATTATGATTTGCAAACACTAAAAAATAATTGCGGTGGAGTTGAGAGAGAGCGAAAACATCTAATCTTTATTGTGTAAGACAATGTGATAAAATATTTTACAGCCAAAAGCTCATTTTGCATCTGGAAAATTGTGTAAACTGATGGGGGGGGAAAAAAATCTCATTAAAACCAAAGGTTATTTTTAATATTCTTCAAACAAAGCAACACTTCTAACCGCATCTCCCCTCCTCATATTTATTAAATTAGACAATTGTACGAATGCCTGATGCTGTGTTTAAATAAAGACATAAAATGACAGAGAGCGTGGCACGAGGCTGGTCGGGCTGGAGCCGGGCTCTGGAGCAGCGGGCGCTGGAAGGGAGCTGCAGCCCCGGGAACGGGGGGCTGGAGCAGGGCCGGGGGTGCCGTTCCAGGCGTTGGGAGCCCCGGGTGTGGCTGAGCCCCGAGCCGGGGCCGCCTGGCACCGCGTCCCCGCCAGCACCGCCGCGCTGCCACTTTTATAGGGCTCTGCAAGGAGGAGTGCAGAGAAACAGGGAATTTTTTTTTTCCTCTCTCTCTCTCCTTTTTTTCTTTTTTTTTCTTTTTTTTTTTTTTTTTTTTTTCCAAATGTGCTTACAATTACCTCTCTGTATTTTTATTGTCTTTTTACTAACCACAAAACTCACACTGGAGGCAAAGCTTAACGGCTGAGGCTTTCCTCGTGTAAATATTAGGAAATTACATTTGTACAAACTGCACGGCTTTGTAAAGGGGGCTGGAGCCACTCCAACACAAATTAATCAGGATAAAGTTGCTCTATGTTCAACATGACCATAGTTTATTTTCTTAAAGTATTAATTTGTCAACAGCTTTCCTGCCTCGCTGTGACTCATGTGGATGGCATTGAGGGAAGACACAGATGCAATCTTGCTGCTCTACCTTGTGGTTTTAGGAACCAGCTCCAGTTAATCAAACCATAATTGTGTTTAATTCCTCAATATTTGTTTTCCCACCAAAGTCAAACGACTGGAATATGAATATGAACCTGTGTTTAAATATTGTCTTCCCTAAAAAGAAAAAAAAAAGGAAAAAAGGCATGAAACTATTTTAACTGTTTGCTAAACAATTTTTACTTCCAAGTCCTTCCCTCCTCTGTTGTTTCCCCCCCTCCCTCAGCCCCAAAATAAATAAATAAGCTCTGGCAATGGCTTTTCAGATGGTGTGCTTTGCTTTTTCCCCTCCTCAGCCATCCCCAGTGCTGAAAGCATTGCTTTCCACGTCTCCCCTCCTTCTTCTGCCTTCACTTGCTGCTTACAATATCCCCCCATTTTTAATTATATCTTGATTTTCGTAAAATGATCATTTGTTGTTATGTTTCTGGAATGCAAACGTGAGCGTAATGGGATCTATTTTTCAGAGTTGCCAAAACAAATTAAGGAGAATGTTCGGCTCTTCCTTTGCCAAATGTTTTAGTGTTTTTCCATGAAAGCAAATCTTATTTCAAACTGTATATTAAAGCTTAAGTAAATAATGCAGCCTGTAAAAAGCAAATTCTATTGTAAAATCAGTCACTGTTCGCAGGCTTGGCTGGCCATACCTGCACGGGGCTCTGCCTAGGAAGAATCGGGGTAACAATGAAATATTGTTAATTTTAATTTGCCTTTTGCAGAGGGGGAAATGCCGAACTTTTTTCCCGAGTGCTGGATGCAGCCCCCATAAATATGGAGCAATTGTTGTGGCCGCCTCACGGATGTCCAGGTAGGCGAGGAGGCTCTTGGATAACGACATCACACGGGGCTGGAACTGGGAGCAGCTTTAGGCACTGAGCTTTGTTAATTGTGGGGCCGGGGGCTCGCCTGTTCTTTAGCATCTTTTATTAACATACATCCCCAAATAATATTGACACTCTTCTTGTTTTATTAGCACACGTTTACCTTGTTCATGGTTTTATTATTCAAGAATGCAGTTGTTGCCAAGTATTAATCAATATATTATGCTGCTCAGTTGGGCAAGCTGTACAAAAACATAGTGCCCCTAGGGTTAATACAGTCAAGAACTAGAAAAGTGTTTCAGACATGTACACAACATGTGGTTTACTATTATCATTAAATGAGGTGAACTGGGACTCTATACATATGGATTTTGAATTGCATAAATTTTGATTGATATCATTTGAAGACTGAGACCCTGAAAGGGTAGATTTTGTGAAAGACGATACACAGGCCAGCTATTACCACATACAATAATACCAGGAAAAATATCTGAAATGAGCAAGGCAGCTGGCTTTTAAATAGCTAAAACATAACATCAATACTTATTTTGAATAATGGAAAAAAGAGGTAAAAGATGTTGACCTCTGCCTGACAATAACATGTTCCAAAAGTAGAACTGGTCCCGGGAGAAAACCCCCTGCTCAACAGTAGCGACTAAAAAATTTTTTTCTTTCTCTCTCTCTTTCTTTCCTTCTTGGTTTCTCTTGCTTTCCTTTTCCTTTCCTTTTTTATTTTTATTTCCCCCCCATATTTATACTTTGTTCTCCCTCCCCAGCAAAGGTAAATGGGCTTTTGAGCACGCAGACAGCCGCCAGAAAGAAAAAAACAACAAAAAACGAAACCCCAAGAATTTTTGCAAATTCAGGAAACACTTGAGAGGTAAAACCAACATCCTGAGACAGGAGACAAGGCCAGCTTTTGACACCAGGCTGGACCTGCGAGGCCGAAGGAAACCTGGAGCCAGGAAGCGGCCGCTGCCGGGGTCAGGCCGCCGGGGACCCCGCTCCTCGCCGTGCACCGCAGGCCCCCGCCGGCCTTTTCATGGGAAATTTGCTGAAAATTTGCTGATCTGCATGAAACATTTATTGGAGGGGGAGAGGAAGAGCCTTCCCTTGGCTTCTTGTGGGTTCCTGGTTCATATGGCATTAAGTGGGGAACATAATGTATGCGAGGAGGCGGCCGGGCTCAGAGGCCCCGCGTCCATTTTTTTCCCACTGTGTGATGCACATGGAAAATTATCAATACCTCGCTCTAGCAGATTCCTTCAATTTGCCTGTATTTGTTCAAACTTTTGAGAGAGCACCGGATGCTTAATGCTTCATTTATGATTTATGCTCCATAAATGTATTAAAACATTAACCATATTTCTGCTATGGCATACTTGAATCCTCCCGGGGAAAAGCCGGAGCGTTTCTCAGGCTTCTACTCCGGCTTCCCTGAGGAGCGAGATTATTTGCGTTGTGTTACACCTCCAAGTGTTGATTAGGCCTCGGTGTTACCCTGACAGAAGTGTCGTGTGGTGCTTCTCTTTAATGGGGTAATAAGCTACACCAACTGCATGAAGGAAATGTTCCTTTTCAAGTCAGAAACGGCGAAAAAAGTTGGTGTGTGAAGCCAGAGAAGGCTCTGTCCCCTCTGTCCCCTCCACTCTGGTGAAACTCTCCGGAATGGGAAACTCTTGGCCATAGCACTTGGGTGGCTCTGCAAATTTATAATCGGGGTTAGAACTCCCTAATATATTAAATGGTTACACACCAGCCTTTGCCGAGCCCAGCTTTTAACCGCCTCGCAGCCTGGCAGGCTCCGAAACACGGCTGTTAATTGGAAAGCAGGAAGGTTAAGAAAGAGACAAACTAGTTTTCTGGCTTGGCTTTGACAGCCTGGGTTATTTATGCAGGTTGGTTTTTTTGGTTTTTGGTGTTTTTTTTTTTTTTTCAGGTTTTTTCCCCCCTCTTTTATTTTGTCCCCCTCTCTTTTTGTGCTGGGGTGGAGGGGTGGGGGCTGTCTGGAGGATTTCTTAGTGGTTGGGAAGCTTCACATTTTTCAGTAAGCATTATTGGGTAACAATTGGTGCAAACATTATGGAGGGGGAAAGGCACATAAATCACGAAATAAAAAAATAGTTTCTGCACATTTTCAAAAAACACGTTGTGCTCTCTGAGGTCCTTTTCATTTTAACCAAATCAGGGGGAACTTGTCCTCACAGCGGCAAGGCAGATGGAACAATAAATCACAGGAACCATTGACTGCCTGCAGTGTACTCTCCGCAGCTGTCACTTTTTTGTCTCTTTGGTTTTAGCTGACATGGTTTGAGGTCCACTGTGAACCAATCTGGACTTTTTTTTTACCGTCATATCCATCAAAACGACCAGTAGCCATCAACCTACTGCAGCGATCGATTCGTTTGCTTATTCTCACGCATAAGCCAATACTCAGCTCACTAGGTGAGGCTTGGGAGAAGCACCTCATTTTAGCTTTTTTTTCCCCCCCTCTTTCTTTCTTTTCTTCTTTTTCTCTTTTTTTTTTTTTTTTTTTTTTCCTCTCTCCCTTTCGCCTCCAGCTACAGCTGTGATTTTCTGAGCAGTCTTGGCTAACGTTATTAAAGTTGCATCATGATAGATATAGAGGGGAGCAGGAAACAGCTTCCACCCACACCGACAGCAAACCCAGCAACAACCGCGGGGTTTTGCTGTTGTTGTCAGTGTTGCTTTTCAGGTGTAGCGAGACGCTTGCTAAGCTCGGAGTTTCCAACTCATTGCTTATTTTGCAAAGTAAACAAGCAAATGTTATGTGCATAACCTTAGCTGTCTCTGCAAAGGTCAGCGCCTGCCGGCCGATTTCCTCCGCCGCCTTTTGGTGGCACTCTGATGCCAGCGATTCCTCCTGCCGTGTTTGGGAAACAAGACGTCCTTTCTTAACAAAAGACTCAATCTACAAAAGGCTGCAAAACAAAAAAAAAATTGATTAAATTTGAACTAGAGTAGGAAAGTTTAGCTGGGTGGGGAAAATCGCCCGGTAAGCGCTAAACAGGGGCTGATCCGGACCCTGGGCTGAGGGGTCGCTCAGGACCTTGTGGGATGCTGCAAAAACCGGGGGGGGGGGGGGGGGTCCCTCCACTATCCAACAATATCCGTGGACATGCGGAGGTGGGATTGGAGATCACATTCAGTGGGCTCAGTTGATGACCTGAAATGTTGCAAAGTGTCTTTTCCATTTTAACAAAGTGTCCGACCTGCCGTCCCCAGCTGAAACGAGCAGGGACTGAACTTCAGGACACAGTTTGGACAACAGTGTGGTTTTTTGTGGGATAAATAGCAGCAAGGAGATACATGGATAATACAGTCGTAGTAATGTTCTTTTTTAAATGTCAAAAATACCTGCTTGCTTTAAAAGCCTTCAGTTACGTCAAGTTAAATTTATTATATACAATTTCTTTTATAGCTGAACTCCATGATTTTGACTTGAGGTGACAGCTGAAAAGCACCAGAAACCCTTGGAATTTCAGATCTATATATTACTATAAAGGAAGAAAATAAAGTTCCGCTAGGAGAAGGCAGGGAATTGCATTTACCAAATATACATAGTTTAAAAAACACAACCCCTGAAACATTTACCTTAAAAAAAGTCAAGAGAGCAGAAGTTTTCTTTTGTATCTATAGAGCAAACATCCCTGGGATTTGTAATAAAAACCCAGTTATGAGATCCGGGGTCCCTCCTGTTAACAAGGATCTCTTAGCAGATATTGAAATATTGCCACGTTGGAGAGAAGTTATTTAAGGACCCTCCAGGAGCTGATGCAAAGGCAGATTCTGCTGAGAGTGTTTTCCTCTCTGCAAAGATTTGAAGGGAGCGTGTCCTGAACATATTCCACTTTAGAGAGATGCAGCAAATAACGAGCTGCAGTCAACGCCGGCCCCACTTCACGATGAATTTCGAGGAGTGCGACCAATAATCCTTCTACTTATCTTAACAATCCTATGGAAGCAGTAAACCAGTTCCAATAGAACTGGGAGCAAAGTGCGGGGGGAAAATAAACCAGAAACATCACAAACCAAGCCATCTGTCTGTGAGCAACACAGGAATCCTGAGTCCACCCAAGTAGTTACTGCGTGATTTTCTGTACTGCTAATGGATTGCATATTGTTGAAAATATGAATTACAGAATAAATCAGATCAGAGCGGAAATTATGGGTCAGATTCTGCTCTTGGCCACAGCGACATTATCAGGCTGACTCTGTTTGCTGCTATTGGGGTGCACATCAGATTAATTATTCCATGTAAATGACTCCAGATTGGCAATCTGAGCTCTCTAAATGTACCAACAGCCAGAGGAGTGAGGCTGGGAGCTGATGAGGGTCACACCAGTTTAGGCTGTGGATTTTCACAGACCTTTACTAACTACCCTTAACTCTGAAACACACACACTCGTCTTAAATACACCTCTAAACATGTCTCGTGCTGGGGACGTGCCAAACATCTCTTGCTCCCTTTAGGGGAGACATGAAGAGTTACAAACCGTGAGCCCTGTGCCAGAGCTGCTGCCTAGAAAAAAACCCGAAGTGACTCAGAGTTTTGGCTGAGGAGGGAGAGCAGGATAAGAGGGCCCTGCGTTACAGCAATTACGCAGGAATAAGGAATTTCACTCTGATTACCCTGCCAGAAAAATCTGTGTATGTCTAATATCAGATAACATCATTGTGCTTGTGAAAGGAAGGCCACTAATTCAGCAGTATTCTTATTTTCAAATGAATTCCAATGCCGAGAGCAGGGAGCAGCTTTGTTAAAAGGGACGGGCATTAATATGCCTAATGGGGACTTTTCTCCTGTTCCTACCAAAAGGGCTCTAACACAATTCCACATTTAAACCAGGAAGCAGTTCTGCACATTTTCTAATTAGCTGTGGTAGATATTGAATGAAAAGGACAGAAGAGAAAAGAAAAAGAAAAGCTGTGCTGACACAAAACTTTCTTCGTCGCTCGCATACAAAACACGGCGCGTTTAACGCCCCAAAAAGCTGCGTGAGGTGGCTGCTGGGTGAGGTTTAATTGGAGCCCCCAGCTGCCCCCCTGGAATGGCCAGCACAGGCACAGCCCTGGCAGGACCGAGCCGCAGGCGCTGCCGAGCGGGCGCTGCCGCCGCTGTTATTATTTTCCAAGAGGAAATATTTCGGGTCTGCCCTAACATTAGTGCAATGTATCACTGCGGCTGCATTCCCTGCTGACTGCAGGCTGTTTGATGAGTAATTAGGAGACCTTCTCTTTAGTTTGTTTGACATATTTTACAAAACATGCGAATCTGTTAAAAATTTGCTTGTTCATTTAAAAGGCAGAGTTCCTAAATGAAGCAGAGTGTTTGCTAAATAGATATAATTTTAGGATGTGGGTTTGTTTTTGTCTTTTTTTTTTCTGTTGCAACTTCAAACACAATAGGCTCTTTTTGCCTTAAAAAGGATATTTTTTTTTGTTGTTTCTGTGGAGAAGTAATTATTGTTTGTGCATCTGTGTGGCTTCACTCAGAGCTCACACAGAGAATATCTCTGTAATACTTAGAGATAAACATATCAAGACATACAGATCTCCATGTTAAGTTTGTTTCTATTTTACACCCACATGTCAAAACTGGCATCATTAAGTACTTGCTGGAAAGCAATAAACACAGCTCTCTTTCCTCTGCCCAGATCAAAGGTGAACACTTTTTCCTTCATTTTCCATTAAAACATCTTTAGCAAAGAAACCTCAGAGAAAATATTAAATATTCTCAGATATTCCAGCACTCATCTATGAAATACAATTTGAAAATCATCTGCTGCCTCAGATTGCATGATTTCAGCTGGTGATTTAACTTTCCTAACTATTGCAGGATTGTGTAATTAAAAAGTTTAATTTTTCTTGATTTGAAAGCATTTGGAGTTTTTTGAAACATAAATATGATTTTCTTCTCTTTAGCTGTGCAAAGAAGTGACACCTCTCAGCACCCTTAATTTCAGGCAAAGTTGCTTCTTGCAGTGTTCAAAATTAGAAATAAAAAATTAGACATTCAAAAATAGAAATATAACTGCTCTGAATTTATTTAATGTCAAAAACCCTCCTCTGGTATTTAAAGCCAAGCAATGCCACTGACCCCAAAGGTTAAAGTTGTCCCCAAAAAAGCAATGCTGGAATAAGGCTATGCTGGCTGAGATTAAAATCCTTTAGTGCTGCAGAATGTGAGCACAGGGATGATTTAAAAGCCCCGTACTTTTCTAGTCAGCTCCACTTATTGCTTCAGGCTGAGCATTTTGTTGGTTTTTGTTTTTTTTTTTTTTTTTTTTTCTCCTTTCTTTTATTATTATTTTTTTTTCCAGTGAACACTCCATTGCTTATTTTGGGGAAGCATCTCATTCATCTGTGCCTGCTTCTTGCCGAGACTTTTTCCTGCTGGAGAATTACTGCCTGGCACATCAATAGGCTGCAAATTATATAAGGGCTGTGTTTAACTTGCAGCCAGATTGCCATTGTCGGGAGGGTCCGAGTCTTTTAGCTAAACTGCCTTTTTCTGCAGGAATTTCAGATGTCTGTAATTGCTGCTCCTTTCAGCACAGCTTAAGGTATCAATATCAACTCCATTTGAATATCATAAGTGGGAAGTTGCTCTAAGCAAAACAAAAACATGTCAGTTGCCCAGGTGACATTTTGTAGCAAACAAGGAAATCACAACTCCAGGAAGTGTTGTATTTTATGCCAACAACAATATGACAGTTTTCTCTGTAAAGAAAACATGACACTTTTCCAAATATCAGAGGATGCCTCCGCTGCTCAAGGGATTCCTGTACTGTCACTGAAATGGAAGGTCACAGGCTGGTTTCATGATTTCTATAGTTTCAAAATGTTGTGGTGGAGCGTTTGCACGCTAAATGCTGTAGGCTAAGGGAAATCTTTCCCTTCATCTCTGAAAGAAGTGACAGGAAGAAAAAGGTCCTACTTTGACAGCAGTAACCTCTAGGTCTAGAGGTTCTGCCCCAAGCAACTCTGAAGTAAAATTACCTATGTTAATGTGTTGTCCTCGCTGTCATGCAGCCACACGTGTGCAAACCGCGGCCCGAGGGACGAGTGTGCAACCAGGGGCTGTGTGAGACCACTGGAAAATCCTCCTGTCCTGTTCCTACCTGGCCTTGGATGTAACAAAGATGGGAAAGTTTCTGCAAATGATTTCTTTTAAGAGGTGGGGTTTCCACTTGGACTTCAAGACCTACTTGCTATGCTGGTACCTGATTCTTGGAGTTTAAATAAACAGACTTTTGCTTTAAGCTGGGGAAAAAAGTTTTAACTTCAAGGCTATGGACAGGATCAAAACACATTTATTTCCAGCCTTCCTCCCTTTTTTTTTTATTCTTCCCTCTCCCCCTTTAGAAAAACACACCTTGGTCTATAGATTATATACTTCCTGCTGCCCTTTTTATAAGCAATAAGAATTTAATAACTGAGGGCAACTCTATAGTAATATTTATATGGGTCAAGTGGCTTAAAAGTATGCAATAAATGCAAAGTTATGAACCACATTGCCCCTTTTTAAATAATGCAGCTAGCACCAAGATATTATGTTTCATATTCTGGAAAAAGGTGTTTTAGCCTACGCTTTAGGAGTACACCAGACATGAAAAGTTATACTGATCCCATAATAAAGTCACTGCCTGCTTAATATGGTGTGTTATGTAGAGCTCCAGATCTTAATAGCAGACCACAGCAAGAACGTCCCAGATGATATCAACAAAACCTTCGCTTTCTCATTAGCAATCAGCAAATTCTCCTGGTGGCTGCTGGTTTCAAATAAGGGCAAGTGCCTCTATTCCGAGTGGGAAGCCCAACAGGATAATAGAAATAATGCAGTCTAATCAGCGGCGAGCACACGAGATCCCCCCACCAGGGCAGGCACTGGTGGGCTGGGTGACTCCCCTCTGCAGCTTTAACAGCCTTCCCAGTCCTGAGGAGCGGGATCTGTGGGATTGAGGGATTGAGGGAGAGGCAGCCAGAAAAGTCGCCTCATGCAGATCCTTGTGCATTCCCACCATCACCTCTCTGCTACTGTTCACAGATAAGAGGGGTTTGAGGCGGTTTGCATAAAAAATAAACATTAAAAATCCCCTTGCAGTCGTTGCTGTGAATACCTAAAGGAAGGCTGTGCTGGTTTCTGTGTGTATAAAACACACCTACGTCTGCGTGGGGAAGGGGGTCACAAATTGCTTTCATTTGGCCTCATGAAATCATCGACTTCTTTGATAAATCAGATCAAATATTTCTCATTGCGGCCCAAATGCCCATTCCTTTGTTGGCCAGCACAGTGCTGGTATCTGCACCAGAGATGCTACCTGCGTTGGTATTTTTATTCCTCACTGCTGTTGGATTTAAACAGACTTTGTGTTCGGGCACACATTTGCAGCAGGGCATTATTAAGCGTGGGGACAAGCGTTGCTGTTGGCCATTCTGATGAAAGTGTGAAGGACACACCATCCTCCTGCTCCTGCAGCCTAAATAATCCATGGCTGTGCTTGGGGAAATGCAGAACAGTTTTAGTTTTTGCACTGATTTTCTAATGGTAAGGTTTTTTCCCCCCACATTTTCCCTTGTGGTGTTTACGTGCTCTTAGAATATCCTGATTTCTACTGAAGAGCAATTCTTGCGCTCTTGTGCAGTCCTGGTTAAAAATTAAGCCTGCAAATGTGGCTGGTGCCATGCAAGGAAATGCAAGTCTAAGCTGCAGCAGTGTAAACAAAAAAGTGTTTTAAGAGGTGCTTAACTGTGTTTTGAACCCTGATTAAGCCTAAGGTTACTCAGTGTTTATACGTGCATTCGCAGTGCACTGGGAAAATTCAGTGTTTAATGGTTCCTGTGCTGATCTTTTGTTAGAGCCCTGGGCTGTGGTGCCCGAGAGCAGCGATTACCGGCCAGATTAAAAACCACAAACTCTTTCTAATTCCGAGTTTTGTCCAACTTTATTCCTGCTGATGTGAAGCAGGGATCTGTATATCTCTTAGGCTAGGGATTTTAAAAACTGACACCACAAGTCAGTCCCCTGAGCTTTTATTTAGCTGATTTAGCGGGGCAAGGTAGTGTTGCTTTGGACACATCAAACAGAGAATAGCTTCCATCTATGTGTCTCATTACGGTTCTCAGGTCTGATATTTTTGTTTAATAACCGTCAGAAGGTAAATGGACAAGGAGGGTACCCCTAAAGGGCAAAGGGCTGCAAAAAAAATGGGTGATAACTTAGGGTGATGAGGCAACAGCACAGAGCTGGATTTCCAACTTCTCTGCACTATTTTGAATTCTATGAATGACCTTGCTGAGTACTTTATTCTCCTAAAATAACAAGCAGGTCAATACCAGTCCTGCTTGTGTGATAAAACACAGTAATTGCTGACCAGGACATGTCCACAAAGGAGCTGGGAGAGCTGATCTGGGGGAGCGAGGACATTTTCACCAGCAGGGTCAGGAGATCCTGACAGTTCAGGACAGTCCATGGCAGGGAAACACAAGACATGTCGAGGCAGACTGAAAAAACGAACTGATGGATGAGGGTGACGTTACCAAAGGGAAAGCTGTGTTGGCAAATAAATGCATATTTTACTAAAAGAAAACCTCTTGTTTATGAGAAGTGAGAGGTGAAATCGAGACTACTGATGCTAAATTGCGTGATTATGGTGCTCAAGTGAGAGGGAAAAAAGGGCTCTGGGAGAAAAGTTGTCCCTGTGACATCTAAGCACCAGCTACCTGCACCTCCACAGAGGTTAGAAATTCAGGAGGAGGTTTCTGATATCAAAGCAGTGAGGCTGTGGAGCAGACTCTGTATGTGGGTAACGATGTGAAAAACCACTAACGGCTCCTAAAGCAGAGCCTGATGACAGAGGATTAGAGGACACGTTGTCTGCTGTGGAACGGGCCTGGGTGGGAAGACCCAAAGAGCCTCATCCAGTCCAGTATAATGGAAACACCCTGGAAACTGGAAATACTGAGGCACACCTAGCTCAGAATGTTTAAATTTCCATTTTTTGGTTGTTTTTATGACATGGCTTTAGTCTGTGCAGATTCCAGGGATGGGGAACGCTTGGGCTCAGCCACTCTGCAGTGTGGGAGGGCACCTTGCAAGACATGCTGCAGTAACAGGGACAGGATTTGAGCTTCTATTTACCAAAAAAAGAGGGTTTGGAGTGATTTCAACAGTGCTGGTGTGCCATGGAAGAGTTCAGAGAATGAGGGGCACAAGGTGGGGCAGGGGGAGGATGTGCTCTGCTCAGGTAGAGCAGATACACAGGGCCACTGCCCCGAGGTGATGCCACCTCTCTGTCTTACTCTATAGGAATGTGAGACAGATTAAAACCAGAAAAGAAGCAAAAAAAGAGAGAAAACAAAGTAGAGAAAAGGGAATATTAAGATATTAGCCAGCAATTCTTCCCTGTGGTCCTGGCTGAGGAGTTGCAGCTGCCCCTGGATCCCTGGAAGTGTCCAAGGCCAGGCTGGACATTGGGGCTGGGAGCAGCCTGGGACAGTGGAAGGTGTCCCTGCCCATGGCAGGGAGTGGAATGGGATGAACTTTAAGTTTCCTTCCAACCCAAACTGGTAACTATTGCCTGAGCTTTCAAGATGTCAGAGTTGCCTTCCTCCAGCCTGGGGTTTCACTGGAACAGCACTGGCATGAATTGTGCCTAGGGAGTGTCATTTGCATCGTGGATTTTATTGCATTCCACATGTGGGAATGCCAGCCTTGGAGTCCTGAAAACCTTGCGTGTGTGCAGCTTCTCTGCGAGCCTGACAAGGGATCATTAGTAACTCGCTGATGTCTCTCTCTGTTTGTTCTACTTCACGAGACACTTCCCCAACTAATTTAGAACAAAGCTTGGTGTTTACTTGGCTTCACAAAATGACACTCTTTTCCCCCCAAGATTGCTGCAAAGCCTTGGCAAAGAATATTTACATAAACAGGTTTCAACTTCATCAAGAACAGGTCTGGAAAGGAGGGCAAATCCGAGTGGAAGGGAAATAAAGCAGAGCATGAGGCAGAGTAGTTGATCGTTCATTTAGGGCTGCAATTGGAGCACTTTGAATGTTTGCAGGGCTGGAGCAGCCCTGTGAGGGAGTCACACAGTTACCTAAGACCCCCAAAACTCCTGGAAGTATGAAGGAAGAGCTGTGGAGAGGGGCCCAGCCCTGCTGCAGGGCTGGCAGGGACAGCAAGTGCAGCACGAGGCAGTAAATCACCCACACATCGCTGCAGCTTTGTGGTGCCGCCATGCACTGGAAGCCTTTGAAGCCTAGAAATGATGAAATTTTAATTGTTAGCAACCTCTCAGGGTCCTGGGGATAAAACCTCTTGGACAACTTATGGCATTCCCAGTGGAAGGAAGGGAGAGGGCTGCAGCACCGCTGACCTCCCCACGTGAGCACAACCATTGTCCCCATAACTTCACTCCCCAACTTTTTCCAGCTCGAGTGAAAGGTGGCTCCTCAGTACCCATTCCAGGAGCCAAGGGGTGTCTTGTGTGGACAGAAAGGAAAGGAATTCGTTTATGGGAAGCGGATGGGTCGGATATGTAAATAAAAGCCACTCGCATCCTCATTATGGGGGCTCTTTTGAATAAATGTTAGCCTTTAAGTGCCAGCTGTCACTCTATGCATGGCCTCCCTTCTTACAACTAACCTCTCTGTCACCTCGCCTTGTCTCCCTAACTTGTCCTATTATGCAGTACCAAGCTGAGTCATTGTTTCAAGCAGGGGGTGACATGTTAATAGCTTAATAATAGTATAATCTCGCAAATAATAATATGCTGTCACACTGTCTGAAGCACAATGTTTACAGGAGAAGTGGTAATGTATGATGACAGTAATTTGAATAAAAATGAATTTACTGCTCTTGTCTCATTTGCAGTAAATTTTCGCATCTTTCATGCACAACTGGTGCTCCATGACCTCTTTCATTATTGTGTTCTCAGTGGCTGCTGCCTGCTTTAAAGTGAAAGGCAGGCAAATGAAACAGAAACCTGCAGCTTAATAAGGGGTCTCCAGAAAAGAGTTTTCACCGTGGTTTCTGGAAATCTCACTTTGTTTGTTTACAAAGCCCGGGCGGTGTTGGCCAGGCTGTTTAATTAATGCAAGCTGGAGGTGCCGATTGAAAAGCAGGCACGAGCTGATACGATTCTGGATTGGCAATTTGCAAAATAATGGTCATTAAATTGTGGCAGAGGGGAAAAAGTGCTCGGAATACAGAGAGGATCGTTGTGGTTGGAATTGGAGTTTGCACAGCTTAAGGAAAAACTGGTTTAAATGTTCTGGGTGCTTGATGGGGGGAAAGCAATCCTTGAGTTAATTATAAATGTGTGGTGGTGTGATAGTGGACTGGTAAAACTTAAAAATGATCCCTGAATACATAAAATGTTTGGTTCTGGGTGGTTTCTGCCTTCACCCTATGCTGTATCGTAAAATTCTGCCATTTCCATGTCTGGTACAGACCAGGACTCCGGGTATTATTCTGACAAATAAATAGGGAATGTACTCTGTATCAAAACTGCCTTTGGAAAATCTAAATTCCTAGGACAGTTCTATTTCTCTCAAACTAAAAAGAAGTTATTATGTGATGTGGTTCATTTGATGAAAAAGAAGAAAGTTTACAACTCACAACTGATACGCCTGGACTAAATTTAGTTTGATGGAATGAGGACAACTAATTGAAACTTGCTGGGACTCAAAACACCGCACAGGACCGATTCTCCCCAAAACTTCTGGGTTTTATCTAAGTTTAAGTGGATGTATAGAATTAAAGAAAAGTGGTTTGCATGACCTAGATCATGTTGACATAATTAAGACCCCAGTTTATCTCTCTGTCTTTATATATACAAATGCAGTTATTTTTTTCTCTACTTGTATCTAACAAATATAATATTTTCCTTTAAACTGGAAGTTCAGCAGTGTTAATGTTTTTGGAAATAGCACTGCTGCTACACTTCTGATCCTCCTGTGGAAACTGGGAGCTGAGCTGGAGAGCAGCCTCACTGATCGGCCATGTCAGCTGGGAAAATCCAGTAGGAAAAGGACACACTTGGGGACAGATTGTTATAAACCACAGTTTGTTGTGGTTTTGAATCGGAGGTTTCAAGAGGGGCACAAATTAGTCTCCAGTATCCCAGCATTGCACACTGATGCTAAAGGCTGTGCTCTTTCTTGCTGCTGTTTTTGAAAATAAAACATTGGTTCAAGTAATTCAAAACTGATCCCAAATCCAACCCCATGGCAGGGGACTGGAACTGGGTGATCTTCAAGGCCCCTTCCAACCCAAACATCCAGTGACTCCATGATTCCGTGAAGAGAGTGCAGCTGATGGGTTTCACAAGCACCTTGCAAGGCTGAGATTGTTTTTGAACTGAATTTTCCATTTTTTTTTCACATGAAAAGTGCAAGAGGTTTCAGTGGGATTGCTCAGAGTTTCAAGGGCTGAATGACCCCCTCCAGGTAACTGCATTAAAATAAATTGTTTTGCTGAAAAGATTTTTCCGTTGGAAAATATTTTCTGTTTAAAAATAAATTATGTCTTCCCAGTGTATATTTTTATTTTCTTCATTTTGGAAATCCCAGTCCTGTGCACCAAAAATCAAGACACTTGTGACATTACAGAGCTAAATAATGATTAATGGAGATTATGTGCAAAAGGGTAGAAAAGAACAGAGCAACAAAGTCTCTCTTTGGCTGATGGAGTTTATTTCATGTATATAAAAGGTCTCTTTCTCCTGAATCACTGATGTTCAAGGGGATATCGACACTTCTATGTCCTGCTTGAAACTCAAAGGTCCTTTTTGTTGCCACCTTTTAATTATTTAAATGTAGGCAATCTGATTAAAGCTCTTAATTAGATGTATTTAAGATTGGCAAATATGTCACTGTCCTGAACAGCCAATGTCATCCGCTGATACGTGTCAGTTATTTGCTAAAATGCAAGAAAGTTTCCTGGGGACAAAAAAACAAAAAACAAACAAAAAAAAAAACAAACCCTGAAATAATGTGTTTGTAGAAATAAATAGTGGGTGGACCTGATTTTTGTGGCGTGAAAGTCAAGTGGAGCTTTTAATTGACTCCAACAGGCGCTGGATCAGGCCTGTGGGGTGTTTGGTGCTCAGTTACAAGTTAGTGCTCTCTCTAATCACCTTGTTCTCTAAAGGAAATAGATACTAAACAGGAACCATCTGGTAATACATTCTGTACCTCTTAATTACAATGTTTTGAGTGGCACCTAAATAAATTTCATTTACAAGCACATGACTGCTTGTCAAAAGCTCTGTTGATAATTTTATTATTGTAGTTTACCTTCTCGCTTAATGACCCCAGCCCAGTAAAGTCAGAAATATTCAGCTCTACTGCAAAAAAAAAAAGTGATTGTCTTAAAAATAGAAAGACACAAACTCCATCTCTCATGGTGTCTTTCTAATTGTTTTCAAATGTTTGGAATACACACGAGATAGGGATGGATCTGCAATAAAAATTACCAAAATTCTGATTTCTTGGTAGAGAGGAGAAGCTGAGGCAGCTCTGCAGAGAGTCTGGGATGGTTGTAAAGTGCTCGTGTTATTTTATGATCTCTGTGTTCCTGTGTAGATGTACTGCAGCATTTAGACAATTTTCTCTTTGTTAGCTGCAGGAAAAGATCAATATTATAAAGAAGTTGAGTGGCTCTGTGAATTACTCTCCTGCGTTTTCACCCCGGGAAGTGGGGATTTAAATGCTGTCCCTGGTTTGCAGGCTGAACCACAAACCCACTTCCAAGACCAGTTCGGAGCCACCCCTAAATTTGGAGGTTTCCAGTTTGGGGTTGCTGCCTATCCATGGCTAGAGCTGAAAATGGCTTTCCTGATGTCTTAGTAATCTCTGGTGGAAATTAGTCTCTATTGCAAAATCAACATATAATTTGGCTGGATGATTGGCGGCCCCTTTGGAGAAAACCCTGGGACAGCACTGGGATGGAGCAGTGCCCGTGGAGGTGCCACCACCATATTCAGCCTGCCCTGCCACCCTGGATTTCACAGAAGGGCTTTTTGGGGCGCAAGGAAAGATTTTCCTATGCCATGACATCAAACAGGGGCACATCCCCTCACCAGGGATGAGCAGCTTCCTGCACAGCAAATCCTCATCCGTCTGTGTTCAATAATCGTTGGAGACAAAACAAATTACAAATAATGTGCAGCTTTTGCTAAGTTTCACTGGGAAACTGCTAATTCAGCTTTGTGTTCGGAAGTCTTTTTAAAATAACAAGTTGGAGGAGACAAAAATCCTAGGAGGAAAGGCACAAGGGAGGTTTCTGGGAAAACAGGAGGAATGCGGCACCTGGAGGGGTTTTGTCCACTTCTTTGGGATGAGCTGCCCATGGGAAACCGTAGCGGCATAAAAAGTAAAATAACCTTATTTCTAAATTCACGGCAAATTAAAAAAGGAATCCTACTGCTCTCAGCAGGGTCCTTTATTCCTTTCTAGTTGCACTTGATGGGTTTTTTTTCTTAAAATAATTTTATCTCCAGGTCTCAATCTTGATGTGGGAACTTTAGGAAACAGATAAGCTTTCAAATATTTTTTTTAATCAATGCTTTGGCAATCTGGAGTTGAAATAACATTTAAATTCAGAGAGATGAGGATGATCATCGCCAGGTGGGTTTGTAAGTCAGGTTTGAGGCAACTGAGCTGCCTGAGCAGGAGAGGGAATTCACCGTACACAGCAAACTGTTATCCCCTACAATATAATATCTGGATTTGAAGCTGATATTTAAAGAGGGCACTTGCTTTACTTATGAGATTAAAGGCAAATGCTCTCTTTTAAAAATGAAGTCATGCTGTGTTTTGCACCTTTTGACACTTATTAACTCAGGTCATTAAAAAGAGGCTAAT